>NC_079438.1:29290891-29430891 GCF_903798145.1 Danio aesculapii | reverse complement strand
ATGCTTCCGAGGTTGTCACCACAGTGTCGGCAGAGTTCTTCCTGCCAATTATTGTAAAAGATCTGCGAAATTTGGATTACAAAAACAAAAGAGAACATTTTTGCAGCATAAAAGTATATATTTTTTTATTATACTTTATGTATTTTTATTTGAAAAAAAAAAAATCTGTGAGTGTACGTAAAATCGTATATTGCTGTGATTACCGTCTTCTAGGCTAAAAGATGGATCCATTTTGAAGGATGTAAAAAACACAGTGACTGCTAGCCAGTTTTGGGGAAAATACGACACAGTGGGGTTAGTTGTTACAGGGTATTATTTAATATATTTGAATTTTGAGAATTTGTAAATGTGTTTTTAATGTAAAACATTTTTAATTTTACTTTTATATTTCTAATAATGCAAATAAATGCATAGTTAATGGGAAGGACATTTCAATAATTGTTGGGGGACAACATAGTGTCTATGTCAATTTTACAGCCTTGGCAAGAAGTGATAATTTTTGTAATGCTCTAAGGTTTAGGGGTATGCTGCACATATCCTAAGATTGTCCTAAGCAAAAGTGTACACTAGTGAAGTGTAGTGTACTGTATATTTACTTTGTTAATGATTGCTACAGCATAATATTAAGTAGTTAATGCTAATTTAGTGATACTATAACATACTTTTATTATATTGTAACTACTTAAATAAGCTGTAGTGTACTGTTACATATACCGTATAATATTATAGAAATTTGTACAATGTTGGCTTCTATATTACTAAAGTTGATGTGTTACCACACAGAATTATCACAATGTAAGCACAGTGCAGCATATTAAGCACAATACCTGTAAAACAAAGACTCCACAACTTGTGGCATCCTCCTGTACTGTGTGCTTAATCTGCCCACATGTCCAATTAATTTGGGCCCATTCATTCCTCCCTTGTTGTTTTGGACGCATGAAGTACTGTCTGTGTTTGACAACAACATACACGGTATCATTATTAGACATTTATAGATATATAAAGTCATTTATCAACGTAATTATAAAACTAACTGAAATTTTTGTGCTGCGTTCATCAGGATACTGGTGTCAGTTGTGCCACACGCAGGATCCACTACAAATATTTGGCTGGATGGAAGATGAAGGTACTAACAAAGCAAAACACATTTAACTATAGATTTTATAGAACAAAGTATTGCAATTGTGTGAATAAATGCTGTAAAAAGATGTTGGTCCTGGTTATATTTATTTTAATTTGGAGATTGAAGAATTTCATTTAAAATGTTATAATTATAATAACATTATTCGTATCTTATCTGTATGAATTATTTTAATTAATTATAGAATATTGGTGTCTCAATTAAGGGAGAAACTTCCACAGACCATTAGCATTTAAGCTCAAGAACAGTGAATTAAAAAAATAGTTCCCCTTCGGATGGGGAACTCCAATGCTATGTGGAAACTTCCACTATGGGGATTTCGTCAGAATCCAATCATCTGAAAGAGTATAAAAACGGGCCAATGAAATGCCAATGAGTTGGCAGCGTCAGCGTGCACAGCTGGCGTCAATGACAATCAGTCATGCTATAAAGACGCAGCCAGTGCCATGCTCGACATCCTTTCGCTTTCAGAGCCTTTCACGAAGCTTCTGAGAGAGTCTTTGAGGGTATCTCCAACCTGTGTCTACAGAGAGAGATCGAGAAGCAGCTTCTCCCGGTCCAGAGCGCGTATACGCAGTGGCAGATGGTCGAGCTGGGTATTTCTCCCTTGCCTGGCGTCCTTTGGGTCCGGTCCTCCAAGAGCGGTTTGTATATAGGAAAAAAGCTTTCCTAAAAGAGCAACACGGTCGTGCAGCGCGTCTTTTTCAAGACGTCACTCCGACCGTGCGTTTCTGGATGCGGTGGTTTCCTATCCCCGGATGATGGGCACGAGCACAGCGTTTCATGTCTGGGGGTCCAGCATGTTAATGCGGTGCTCGCTGGGCAGTGCATGCCATCACTGATGTCATGTCTGTTGCGCAGTTAAGATCGCGGCTCGCTCTTGCAAAAGAGCCACCCACCCCAGTTGTCCCCCGCACTGCGGTTGGCACTCGGGCAGATCTGAGGGTTTCAGTGAGAGTAAATCCGCCGCCCCCGGGCCGTGGACCTCTCGCTCCTCCACGTGCTCCATCCAAGCTTCAGGTGAAGAGAAGCGCTCCGTCCTTGGATGGTCGCTCTCTCACCTGATGACACCGGGGGTCAGATGTTCATCGCTGCATCGGAGGATGGGCTGTCATTGTCTGATGAGGATGCGAGCCCGCTCGCTCCCTCCCTCCGGGGTGGAGAGCGCGGCGTTAGCATCTAAAAAGCAGACGTGATGGCCGTGCTTTCTCGGGCTGCTTCGGCCGTGGGTCTGGTGATGGTTTATCCCCCAGCCCCGCGGCCGGACCGACTAGATGGGTGTATGTGGAGGATATAAGGAGGCAAGACCTTCAAAGCCTCCCGTCCCCTTCTTCCCGGAAGTGCACAGTAAACTCACGCTGTTCTGAGGGCACTTTTTTCTGCCCGATCTGCGTGCGCTTCCATCCTCACCATCCTTGGAGGTTGGGCTGTCAAGGTCTGACGGGGATTCGAACCCGCTCGCTCCCTCCGGGACTTTGAGCGCGGCGTCGAATCCAGAAGCAGACTTTGCGGCTGTGCTTCCCCAGGCTGCTTCGGCCGTGGCTCTGGAGATGGTTTATCCCCCAGCTCCGCGGCCGGACCGATTAGAGGGGTGTGATGTGGAGGATGAAGGCGAGACCTTCTAAGCCTCCCCATCCCCTTCTTCCTGGGTGGGCACAGTAGGCTCACGCAGTGTGCTGCGTGCGCCTTCCCCCTCACCATGCACGCTATGGCCACCTACCAGCGCTACCAAGCGCAGGCGCTGGCCCGGCTGCGCGAGGATGGTTCTGACCCAGGACTGAGCATGCGCTCCGCACCGCAACCGACTATGCTCTTACAAAAAAAAAAAAAAAAAAAAAAAGTCGGCTGTGTGTGCCCTGGGAAGGACGATGATCACATCCGTGATCCAGGAATGCCACCTCAGGCTAAACCTGGTGATGTGCGTGACGTTGACAAAGTTCGCTTTCTTAACTCACCCATATCCCAGGCTGGCCTGTTCGGCGACACTGGCGGTGAATTCGCCCAGGAATTCACGCCGGTGATAGAGCAGTCGGAGGCGATGGGCGAGGTCTCTATCGGCGGGATTGTATGACCGCTCCCCCCCGCCGAGCCATCCACATCCACTGCTTTTTCGCCGAGGACGCCCGCTCGCAGCTTTGCTTCGCCGCCCCCGCCTGCGCCTCCGGCCACGCGGCTGCGCCGAGCATCGCGCCGGCAACCAGCGTCCCCCGCCCAGGGCGCCGCTAAGTTCGGTAAAACGGACCGCGAAGCGTCCCTGAGGCGGGCCATCTGGGGAGGAGGGAATTTGCTCTTTCCCCGCTGGAGGGCGGGGCACGTTATTTAAAGGCGTAAAAAAAAAAAAAAAACGCCATCAAAATCCTCAGTGAAAGAGCACTTTTCCCCTCCTCCGGATGTGACAGCCCGAACACTGCCAGTCTGGGACGCTATGCCTTCCAGCTCGCAGGATCGGTGCATTTCGCCAATGGCTCATGGAGCACGAGAGAACGGTCTCCTTTCTCTCCACTCCCAGCCCCTCTCCTGGAGTTTGAGTGCGAGACGAGAACATCTCCTCTCCTGCTCTCCTGTGGGACCCCAGCGCTCCCCGGATGAGCCCACTCACTCCACGCTGGCACGTCAGCGATCGTGCGGGTGGGACCATTTGCGGGGGCTCTGCCTGCCTGGTTAGCGCAGGCCAGCCCATCGCAATGGCTCATCCATACGACCAGACTCGGCTATGCGATTCAGTTCGCTAAACGGCCTCCCAGGTTCACGGGCGACCAGGGTCAGTCCTGCGTCCGCCCCTGTCTTGCGAGAGGAGATTGCTGTCCTCCTGGCGAAGGATGCAATCGAGCCGGCCCTCCAGCCGAGATGGAGCGCGGGTTTTACAGCCCGCACTTCATCGTGCCCCAAAAAAAAAAAAAAAAAAGCGGTGGGCTATGGCTAATCCTATATCTGCACATTTTGAACCGCTGCCTTCACAGGCTGCGCTTCGGAATGCTTACGCAGATGCGCATCACGCAATGCGTTCGTCCTCAGGATTGGTTTGCAGCAATAGATCTGAAGGACGCGTATTTTCATATCTCCACACTTCCACGCCACCGGCAGTTTCTGCGGTTTGCGTTTGAAGGTCGAGCGTGGCAATACAAGGTCCTCCCCTTCGGGCTCTCTCTGTCTCTGCGAGTTTTCACCAAGCTCGCGGGGGGTGCCCTCGCGCCCCTTCGGCTCGCCGGCATCCGCACGCTCAATTATTTCGATGACTGGCTGATTTTTAGCCCACTCTCGGGAGCAATTGATTATGCACAGAGACAAGGTGCTCCGGCACCTCCGCCCGTTGGGGTTTCAGGTCAACCGAGAAAAGAGCAAGCTCGCCCCCGTGCAGAGCATCTCCTTTCTCGGGTTGGAGCTGGACTCGATCACTATGGAGGCGCGCCTCTCACGAGAGCGCACCGAGGTAATGCTGAACTGTCTGAGAGAGTTCGACAGGAAAAAAAGTGGTCCCCCTGAAATTATTTCAGAGGCTCCTGGGGCATATGGCATCCGTAGCCGCGGCCACGCCGCTCGGATTGCTCCATATGAGACCACTACAGCATTGGCTTCACGATCGGGTCCCCAGACGCGCATGGCACGCGGGCCCACACCGAGTGACTGTCACTGCGCTGTGTCACCGCACCCGCACCCCCTGGAAAGGACCCCTCCTTCCTACAGGCCAGTGTGCCCCTAGGTCAGGCGTCCAGGCAGGCTGTCGTTTCGGCAGATGCCTCCAGTATGGGGTGGGGGGGGCCGTGTGTAGCGGGCATGCTGCTGCGGACCTGTGGAGGGGAACCCAGCTGCATTGGCATATCAACTGCCTAGAGCTGTTGGCAGTGTTTCTCGCTCTGCGCCGATTTTTACCGGTGCTGAGGGGGCAACACGTGCTGGTCAGGACGGACAGCATGGCCGCGGTAGCGTATTCCATCCGGATGGGGGGTATACGCTCCCGCTGCATGTCTCAGCTCGCTCGCCGTCTGCTCCTCTGGAGTCATACGCGGCTGAAGTCGCTGCTTGCTATTCACAACCCCGGATGGGCTCACCGTGCGGCCAACAGGCTCTCACGGCAGCTCCTTCCCCGGGAGAATGGCGACTCCACCCTGAGTCATGCGTAAGTATGCACTCCCCCCAGTGAGCCTACTCGCGCAGTTTCTGTGCAAGGTCAGGGAGGACGAGGGGCAGGTCTAGCTAGTTGCGCCCCTGGCCCAACCGGACCTGGATATCAGAACTCTCCCTCCTCGCGACGCCCCCCCTGGCGAGTCCCTTTGAGAGAGGACCTACTCTCTCAGGGACAGGGCACCATCTGGCACCCTCGCTTAGTTTTGTGGAACCTCCACGTGGGGTCCATAAGACGCGACGAGGAAGACTTAGGTAACCTACCGGTGGCGGTGGTTAATACCATCACTCAGGCTAGTGCACCCTCTACGAGGCATGCCTACGCCCTGGAGTGGAGTCTATTCACTGAGTGGTGCGCTTCTTGCCGAGAGGACCCCCGATCTTGCCAGATCAGTGTTGTGCTTTCTTTCCTTCAGGACAGGTGGAGCGAAGGCTGTCGCGCTCCACACTGAGGGTTTACGTGGCCACCATCTCCGCTCATCATGGTGCGTGGATGGCGGCACCGTGGGGAGGCATAACCTCATCATCCAGCTCCTCAGAGGTGCTAGGCGGATGTTTTCCCCGCCCCCCTCTCATACCCTCTTGAGATCTCGCGGTAGTGCTACGAGCCTACGTGGGGATCCCTTCGAACCACTCGACTCAGTATCCTTGAGATTTCTGTCCTTGAAGACAGCTCTGCTGGTCGTGTTGGCATCGGTTAAGAGGGTTAGGTACCTGGAGGCATTTTCGGTCAGTGACTCGTGCCTAGAATTCGGGCCGGCCTACTCTCACGTTGTCCTGAGACCCCGGCCCGGCTATGTGCCCAAGGTTCCTACCACGCCGTTTAAGAATCAGGTAGTGAGCCTGCAAGCGCTGCCCGCGGAGGAGGCAGACCCAGCCCTTTCATTGTTGTGTCCTGTTCGCGCTTTGCGAATATATGTGGACCACACTCAGAGCCTTAGATCCTCTGACCAGCTCTTTGTCCATTACAGTGGTCGGCAGATGGGAAGTGCCGTATCTAAACAGAGGTTGGCCCACGGGATAGTGGATGCCATCTCCCTCGCCTTTGGGCCAGGGTGAGCCGTGTCCCCCGGGGGTGAGAGCGCACTCCACTACGGAGCATCGCATCCTCCTGGGCGTTAGCACGCGGCGCCTCTCTGACAGACATTTGTAGAGCTACGGGTTGGGTGACACCCAATACATTTGCAAGGTTACAATCTGCGAGTGGAGCCGGTTTCCTCAAGGGTATTAGGCAACCCTTGGTGATTGAGGAAACGATTCGGTTGAGGTGTCGAAACACGCTTGCTGCGCCACTCTCCCTAACCCGGAGATACGTGCGCTTTTTCAGCTTTGTCAGTTTAGTTCCCCATTCTTTGGCGAACCCTGCAGAGTTCCTCCGAGGCCCCCAGCACCTGACTCAGCGGAGGAGTCAGGTGTTGGCCCGTTACGTTGTCGGCATGCCCGCTGGTCAGCCCGCGTTCTGGGTATAGGTGCCTGCTATGTGTGATCCCCTCTGGCGATCCCATACGTTCACTCAGCCACGGTATAGTCCCCCCTTCTAGGACAGGCTCGTGTCTTCCCTCCCCGCTAACCATCCTTATGCAAGGACTCCCCATCTCTGGGCTAGTCCATAGGTTGTCACCAGGTCTCCCCTCTGGGTAACAGGTGAGCTCCGCAGCGTCCTCCCTATCGGGACTGAACGCTTTCCCAACGTACTGTCGTATCAAAACCTATTTTACTGGGTTATTGCGACTCCCCGAAAAACATAACTGTTCTGAACAGGTAAGTGAGGGCCAGGGGACACGTTGGAAGACTGTGTCTCGGGGCGTTGTAGGTGCGCTCGCTCTACTGTGTGGCACACCCTTCGCCAGGGACGCAGTAAGGTTCTTTCGTTGTGGCGTTTTCCATAGATTTCCCCATAGTGGAAGTTTCCACATAGCATTGGAGTTCCCCATCCGAAGGGGAACGCTACGGTTACTAAAGTAACCCTTCGTTCCCCGAGGGGGGGAACGGAAATGCTATGTTCCTTCGCCACAACGATTGTCCCTTAGCTGTTGAGCGTGAAAGTCTCTTCAGCTAGAAAAGGATGTCGAGCATGGCACTGGCTGCGTCTTTATAGCATGACTGATTGTCATTGACGCCAGCTGTGCACGCTGACGCTGCCAACTCATTGGCATTTCATTGGCCCGTTTTTATACTCTTTCAGATGATTGGATTCTGACGAAATCCCCATAGTGGAAGTTTCCACATAGCATTTCCGTTCCCCCCCTCGGGGAACGAAGGGTTACTTTAGTAACCGTAGCGTTCTGTTAAAACAATGAAATTGACTTTCAGTAATGTTCAGAAATAATTTCATTACTTACCACAAACATCCAGTGGATGTAACTTATGTTAACAAAGGAGATCAGGCCTTTAAATGAATCAAAATGAACCTGAACAGAAAAATCATGCAAAGTTACATTCCATATATATAATATACACGTGTGTGTGTGTATGTATATATGTGTATGTATATGTGTGTGTGTATTATATATTATATACATATTATATATGTATATATATATAGTATGTATGTATGTATGCATGTATTTATTCATTTATTATGTAAAAAAAGTGTTGTGAATTGCATTATGGGATGTTGATTTCTGCTCTGTCCACTTTTAATGTTAAAAATATCAAATTCAGTTCAACAGAGGTGACTTTTAATCACATTTTAGTAGTTTTAAATAATATCATGTATAATATATAGAGAAAAAAGTCTGTAAAATAACTGACAGTTTATTACCAGGTTTTTGTCATTTACAACAGCAATCTAGATAATAACTTTTTCCAACTTTTCAAGGTTAAAAGTTGTTGTAGGGCACATCAATGTTCCATAATGTATTTTAAAAGCATAAATTAAAAGGAGATATATAAAAAATATAAAACATGAATCACAAAATACAGAAAACTATAGTTTTCTCTTTTTTTTTTTACAGTGTAGGGTAAATATTAGGTCCCTTAATATTTGTTTTCATTGTCCAAATAAATTGGGTTGAATTAACTGAGCAGAAATAAAAACTTACATTCTTCAAGCCTTGTCGAGCCACCTGCTCTTTTTGTCCATATAAATTGACCCCAGTGATGTTGAGCTCATAAATTTGTCCTGATTGATCATATTTGTTAAGGACAGCTCGAATGTAACTTTCCATAACCTAAATATTGGGACAACATAATGGTAAAAATTGTGAAAAAATTCTTGTATGATTTAAAGGCTCCTATCATATTTGTAATTATTCATATTACAGTATTGATAGCATCTGTTCTTGATTATAAAAGATGCGTAATGCTTTATATGAATGTCTTATAGTTTTTAATTACTTTGTTTATTTGAATTTGGAGCCTTGGGTCACAATTCAAATACAATTAATACACTTACTTCTCCACACAATCTGTCATGGGGCCGCAGAGTCAATAACTCTGCATGTCGCACAATGATTTCACATCTGTAATGAGCAGACTTGTTAATTGCCACAATCTGCTCATTTGCGGCAAGTCTCCATAGTGTTGTTACCTTAAGAAAATGTTCATTAGATAAGTAGATGTTTCAGATACTTCTGATTGACAATTGTGCCATCTTGTTAGAGCACTTTAAAAATATTTGACATTTTGAACACAGCCATAGCTTGTGAAGAAAGTTAATTTTAGGATTTAAGACAAAACCTGATACTATTCCAAAGATTGGTAAAACAAAACATGTTGGACAGTTGAAGTCAAAATCATTAGCCCTCCTGTTATTTAATTTAATTTATTTTTCCATAATGAAAAAAAAAAAACAATCGTAAATTATGTTTATCAGAGCAAGGAATTTTTTTCACAATATTTCCTGTAATTGTTCTTCTGAAAAATGTCTTATGTTTTATTTCAGCTACAATAAAAGAAGTTGAACTGAACAGAGACCAAGTGGCAAACAAACAAGCTAATTGTTTATCATTCTTAACTATTGTATTCTAAAATAAATGATTGGTAAAATGAAAATATATATGCATTGTGGGATTTGTGGAAAAAAATAGAGGGGAATGTTTTTTTTTTTCTCAGCTTTACACTGTAAAAAATATATGCTACTCAAATAGAGCCATATTAGCTGTATAGCACAAAGCGCTATGAACAAAAAAATTATTAGGCCATGCAAAAGGGTGTGACATTTGTTTGAAAAGTGTTTGTTGGGGGGTGGGAGGCTGATGGTTCGATTTTGGATTTAAATCCCATTTCCTGCATTTACATGCTGTTACAAGATCCTGGAAAAAATTGTCTGATTAAACAATTTCAAACTAGCCTAAAAAATTTTAAATAAGAAAGGAACAAAAAACTTTATAAACTGTGTGGTGAAATCCAATTTTGTGATATCAATTGCAGATAGACATTTTATAATCAATTAAATTATTTAAATTAATAGAAAAATTATATTACAATGTTAATCATTCAATTATTTTATTAATTGTAATAATAATAACATAACAATAATAATAACGTTACACGATCATCGACAGGTGTAGACATTGGCTGACAGCAAATGATTATTCTGATCGGAGCTGATTCAGCTTGCATCTTTTTTTTTAATCCATGTTGAAATTAAAGCCATCTTCTGTTGCTGCTTTGTTTTATTGGTGAATTAAACATTTTCGTTTTCGCTTGTGTAAACTGCAACATCGGAGTTATTTTGAGAGCAAGGTTATTAGACGCAAACGCACGCATCAACACAGTCTCTGTCTGCGCTGCGGTGATAACTACGCGCAGCATTTATACAAGCAGCAACACGGGTCAAATTTACAGAGACCCGGTAGAGATGTAGTGGTGGGTAAAAAATAGGTGGGAGAAAAAAAACTGAACACGAGTAAAAAAATATTTAGTTTTTACGTTACGTCGCAAAACGGTTGTTCCGCAAACACTTGTTCTTTTTATATTTTAAAAATATAGGTGATTTATATGTACAGTCAAGCACGAACTCAGAGTATTAATGCAATTCCGTTCAATAATGATGTGCATGATGGATACGTGTTGCAGTGGTTCAGCGCTCCGTATCTACTTCACTTTGGAGCTTTTCAGAGTGAATGCAAATTAATGCATTAGGAAAATGATAACCTTAAAAAATGGATTTCAATAAACATTTTATTAAAATTAGAGGCAAGCTTGAAGCCAGAGTATTATATTATAATTTATTACATTATGTAATGTAAAATATGACTTTCATTGTCTTTTCGGTTTAGTCCCTTTATTAATGTAAATATAAAAATGATGTGCCAACATGATGTCTTACATGAGAATGCAATAATTATATGGCCATTGTAGTTAGAATTCAGGTAGTTTCAGTGTTAATAACCATATTTTAAATAAAAAGAATGTAACAGATGGTGTATCAAAACACACCCATTTGCTCTCTTGTAAGGTAAATATATATTTTTTTAAATTTAATTCTCCTATTACTTTTCATTTGTTTTTATAATTTGTCCTAAGGATGTAGTAATAATTTGTATAATTTCATGAATTTATTGCAAAACAAATGTATATTTTTTTTTATATATTTATTTATTTATTTTTTTCTGTTTAAATATAAAAGGGCATATATTGTGGATTTTAGTTGCGTTGATATTGTTTGGGAAACGTTTTCCAGACTTTTGTTTTTTTTTTTATGTTTCTGAATGTTATAACTTGGGGCATGTACCATGAAGCTAAGTTTCAATTTAGTTTACCCCAATTCTGGGGTTTAAGAACCATGAAGGTAGCTCAGCTGCTTCATAATAAAATGGCAAAGAGAGATTATATTCTAGCTGCTGTCATGTTACCTAAAACCCAAGATTGGTGCAAACTACACTAAAAATTAAGTAGCCAGCTAGTCCAATATTGATTTGTCAGAGGAAAACTGTCAATATTGAAATATAAAATGTTATATTTACAATTATTAATAAACTCTTTTGATTTACCTCTGCAGAAACCCTTCCTTCTGATTGGTGTATTTCAGTTGTGGGGTCAGTGGATTGTTTTTTTACCTTCTGTACTTTTTCTGTAAAGTCCTGAACAAAATTGTTTATATTAATGGAGCACATTTACTGTAAACATGTAATTGAACTTACACTTTTACTGCTTTTGAGTTATCAATTTACCTTTTCAGTAACACCTTTTGGAACATCAGGGACATTGCAGAATGTTGGTGCTGTCCTGTGGAGCATTGCTTATGGAATGTCTTGTGGGGCTTTGTAAAAGTGTGATTTTGTAGTGCCTTTTTTATGTTTTTTTGATCGTTTTGCCCAGCTTTCTTCAACCAAAACCACATGGCTTGATGGCCTGAGGGGTCTTGTGAGGAGACTGTCAGCAAGATTGTTCCTTATGATGTACTCTTTGTACCGACCCTTCAAGGAACTATACAAAGCTTGAATGAAGTGAGCTGGCCTGAGGTGTTTTTTCTTGCACAGAATTGAAGTTTTCACAATGCCAAACCACTTTTCAACATGACAGTTCGTGTCTCTTTTTTTCTGATATTCTTGGGTGGGTGAGTGGACCATGTCACAGCCATATCTCTGTAGGTCTCCCAGCAGAACCCCGCTCCAGAGTGGATAAATGGCCATATAATTGTCCAGAAGAAAACTGATCATTTCCGGGCAGTAATATGGATTTGCTTGATTTGAATCATTTTCACCCTCCACAACAGCACTGACTTCATCACAAATGTTTCTGAACATTTTGGAGTATGAGGAACCACCAACAATTGTTGCAGATGTACTGTCACTCACCTCCACCTTTTCTAGGACCTGACCTGTGGTATCCTGCAGAATGCCACCTTCTTTGTAAATTAGGGCTTCTAAAAAACAAAGACTTTCTTTCACAGTTTCAGTGAAATGCCTTGCAGTAAAAACTGTGCAGAATGATTTAAAAATTCTCAGAGCATCATCAAGGCTATCTGTGTTTTGTAGTCTTGCAAACATGTAAGTGGCAAAGTTTTTAAGACCTTTATCGGATGACCTCTTTTGGAAGGCTAAAGTCACGGCTTTGATAATATGGGCAGAACACACATGTAAAACCGTTGTGTGTTTAATTTCTGCCCATGTTTTCTGCTTCTGACAGATGGCAAATGTTCTCTCAAGGTAAGCGGTGATGCTTTCCTTGCTGAAAGCAAGGAGAACAGCCTGAATTGTTGCCCAGCTAAAGTCTGTTTCTACTTGATGTATGAGCTGATTTGTTTATTTAGAAAGTTTGAGGAGGAACTGCATTAACCAGTATGTTATGGGCGGTACAGAATGTTCACTGGATATTTCGGAAACTGACAGCGGCGGAGCATCTCTTCCTTTTCCCGGTAAGGTGAGTGCGTAATATAGAATGGTTTTGTTTTGGTCAGGAATTTTGGAAATGATACCCCCAGTTGCATCCAAGTATACAGCCACAGGATGTCTCTGTCTCAGTTTGCTTACTAAGATACTTAATCCTGTCTCTGTGTATAGGTGTGCTCCAAACGAGTCTATCTGTAAGTGTTGCACATAACCAGGAGCAAAGTATGAGCCAACATCACACTGTTTGATGATAGACTGGGTAAGCTTTGTCTCCAGCAGAACATTTTCGTGTTGCTGAAGTGCTTTTTTGATTTCATGTGAAATGGCTTGAAGGATGTTCTTATTCAGACTGTGGCTGATGTTACCCGCTAAAAGTTCTTGGACTGGTGTGTTTACCAGCCTTTGGTAGTAATCGGTACTTACTCCTTTGATCACAGTTTTTGCTATAGATCCGCGTTTAATGTTACTGCCTTGCCTGAAATGTTGTTCTTTTTAGGGTGCAAGATTTGATCTGCTCTGCAAACAGTTAGTGGAATTACTGTTTGACTTTCTGATGGTCTTGCTTTCATGGTGAAAGAATATTTTGCACAGCAGCTTGAAAATGTGCAATTTGCTCGAACATTTAAATAAGCACATGTGCGCTTTCGGCTCTTGATTGCCTTCACGTGTTGATACACAAAACGAAGTGGACAGCAAGGATTTCTTTTTCGGAACTGATTATAAATGTATTGAGTCCATGGCTTTCTTAATTTGTTGGAGTACTTTATAGGTTTGATTTTCTTCCACACTTTTGAGGGTATGTGGATAGTGAATTTTGTTGGTGTTTTTGGTACATGTCTATATTCATCAGCTGTTTTATGTTTTCTTTGTGTTCTTTTTTCTGGTCTTTTTTCATTTCTGTAATTGTGATACTTGGTTGGTGTTTGTGTACTGGATCATCCTCTGGGCTGTCAGATTGTACACACATCTTTGGACTGTCAGACTGTACACACTTCTCTGAACTGTCAGACTCTAAACATTTCCCCCTCTCCTCTGCTGTTTGATTTTTTAGTGTGTTGGACAACACCGTTTCCTCTAACCCCCTGACGTTCCTTCTATTATATGTCCAAATGACATAAAGCCATTGTCAATTTTTAAGTGTGTTTTTGCCAAAAATGTTTGTGGCCAATTTTTCCCAAACGGGGGAATTAAAAGCCGTGTTGTTTATGTCTTCAGCAGTGAAAATTTTTTTTATCACCTCTGTTCCTCCAGCCGCACTCCACAGGTCTTTCCGCAATGCTCCCTTTCCTCTTTTTGTCTTTCCCATGCTGCAGTCCTATATCTTTCTGCACAACTTGGTATAGAAATGGCAGTACTGGGTTTTCAAACAGCTTTTAAATATTTTTAAAAGACCATTTTAAAGGTGTTTTCAATTAATGATAATTTGCTAATTGATTTCAAAATGTGTGACAATTTGTATACAGATACTATGGAAGGTGTGTGCGTGTGTGTGTGTGTGTGTGTGTGTGTGTGTGTAATATAGTAATATTAAAATGAGAACAAGTAGCAGTTCATATTTTTTCTTTGGTGTGAAGTCAGTCTTTTACAAAAACATTGTCTGATACATTCAGTAAAGGATTTAGGATATGGCAGGAGCAGCATGAATAGCCAGTGTAAATTTGTGGGAAGGATATTGCTAGGCTGTTTGATAAAGCATTTATTACCTAAACGTTTTTACTTAATTTTTTTTTTATCAGGAATCACGTTTTTTCCAGTTTTTAAATGTAATGCTTCTTCGGGTTGTTGAATTGTGCTATTCAAATAAATGACTGCCGCTGTTTCGGTGCATTAAGTGTGTATTTGTGACTTGTCATATCCATGTTTAAAAACAGCCTCCAGTATATCATTTGCATCACACGAACTTCAATTGTGACAGTCTACTTTGCAAAGGCTACCCAGCAAGCATTTTTTGGTCTAATAGACGTCTATTATACGTCTAAACATAGCCTAGACGTCTAGGCTAAATCACGGCTAAATTTGGGCTGTCAGTGAAAATCTGATAGACATCTAAGCATAGCCCAAATTTAGACTAGTCTTCATTTAGACGGCTAATAGACGGCTACATATATACATCTATTAGATGGTGAAATTTGGTCTAGGCTAAATCACGGCTAAATTTGGGCTGTCAGTGAAAATCTAATAGACGTCTAAGCATAGCCCAAGATAAGACTAGATGCATTTAGACGGCTAATAGACGGCTACATATACACGTCTAATAGCCGGTGAATTTTGGTCTAGGCTAAATCAAGGCTAAATTCGGGCTGTCACTGAAAATCTAATAGACGTCCAAGTACAGTTTAGACTAGTCATTTATTAAGCCGCTACTGAGTGACTAGATGTCTAATAGACAGTGAATCTGGGTCTAGGCTAAACAAGACTGAATTTGGGCTGCCATTGGAAATTACATAGAAGTTTAACCACAGACCAAGAATAAACTAATCATCAGTTTAACTAATAAATGACTATAGCCATGTTAATTAACAGGATCTCATAAAGGACAAATTTAAACTGATTAAATAAAGACTTTATTAATAGAAGCAACCACTAACAATATGTAAAACATTGAACAGCTAACATTGAAATGTTAGTCACAATAGAAAACATTAAATGCAGTAAAACAAAAAGGAAATAAATAAATTCAAAAAGGAAAAATGAACTAATATATTTATTCAATTTATTTATTTTTCCTGTATCCACCCCCCCCCCCCCCCCACCCCCGCTCTCCCTGGTGCCTGTTTAAAATGCTCCCCGATTGCATTTTTTATTTCAAATTCTGTGGCTGTCGGGAAGATAGTCATCACTGCGTCTGCAAAAAAAAACAAAAAAACACCAAGTTTTATTTTACAATAATTGTGACAGTGTTCATTCACTTAAGCTTGGATGCAAGGAGTTGGGCAATACATAGTTATAAAACATTTAGATATTAAAGCAATATATTCAACGACTATAAGTTATATCAATATAGCTTGATATAAAACACATTGAATCAGTTTAATTTAAAAATCACCATTAAACACTAAAATAAGCTCTCGTGGGAATAGTTGCATGCAAACACACATGCACCTACCTGCAATCACTGAGAAGAGTGTGGTTCTCTGAAATGCTGTCTTCTGCAGCAAACCACCCCCCTTCATGTTAAAACTAGACATCAGGGAATTTTGCAAAACCCTAAAACATATTACAAATATGATGTTTAACAATACAGGACAAATAACATTATAAAATAAGTAAAATACATTTTTCCACCTATGCTGTATTGTGGCCACATACAAGACTTCAGTATTGAAATCACAATATATCAGTAATGTTGCATGTTTAGTGGGCTTTACCTGTCCAGCATTCTTCTTGCACAGTCCTTAACATTTTTCCCTGTGAAACCTGAATTAAACAAAAAAATAAAAATAAATTGTCAGGCAGCTAGTGTTATATTCTTAAGTGTACAAGTGTTTCCCCAACCTTAAATGTTAATGCCCATTGATTATTTTGTTAGTCAACTTCACAATACTAACCACATAAAAAACATTTTACAGCAGATTGTAGGCCCGGACCATCACACTTAAAAACATCTTATTTTCCTAGAGTGCTTCCCACAATCTCTCTTTGACTCCAAACTTGTTTGGAACAACTAACTTAACAGTGATAGCTCATTTTAAAGAGCCCATATTATACATGAAATAGGGTCATATTTAGGTTGTAAGGGTCTCCAACAACAGTCTAATATGCATGCAAGGTCATAAAACACTTTTATGGTCTTATAATCTGCATTTATTTTTACCTAATTATCCCAACGACTCCCATATGAATCGTCCAGCGATTCATTTGTTCCCAACCCCCTCCTCAGCGCGAAGCTAATCTGCGCTGATTGGACCGATGACAGCCTGCTGCGATTGGTCGACAGTGACAGGCTTCAGCACGAGAGTGAAATGCCCAGCTGGTAATCAACCATATAAAAGTAGTCACAGTGCATACACGCTTCATAGTGTAAGGCTTTTTTCACACACACACACACACACACAACCCTCTAGAAGAACTGGGGGAAGCGACGCGAGTCTCTCTCTCTCTCTCTCTCTCTCTCTCTCTCTCTCTCTCTCACACACACACACAACGCTCCTCAGAAGAACTAGGGAAAGCGACGCGAGTCTCTCTCTCTCTCTCTCTCTCACACACACAACGCTCCTCAGAAAAACTAGGGAAAGCGACGCGAGTCTCTCTCTCTCTCTCTCTCACACACACACACACAACGCTCCTCAGAAGAACTAGGGAAAGCGACGCGAGTCTCTCTCTCACACACACACACACACAACGCTCCTCAGAAAAACTAGGGAAAGCGACGCGAGTCTCTCTCTCTCTCTCTCTCTCTCTCTCTCACACACACACACACACACACAGCTAGCTTACGATCGCCATAGCAACGACATACGGCAGTGGAACGCGAGCTCACAAAAGCCTTTAACGTTAAATCCGTAAACAAAGCGGCACGCGTCGCGTTTTTAACGTGGCTTACATGTGATAAGAGAATATTAAGAGTAACCGCGTGTACTGTACCAGGTTAACAAGTAACAAAACACAATAAATACATAATTTGCAAGCTAGAGTAAACGAGGCAACAATTTTAATCGCACTTACTTACACTAGTGAATAAACCTCAACCACTGACTCTTCACAGTTTAATCTTTGGGTAGAGACTGTCAATATTATCCATCTGAGCACAGCGTGACTTCATTCGACCGGCGGCGTCTGTGTGTGTGTGTCTAGTGTTTTTTCTGTGTTAGTGGGCGGGGCCGCAGGTTTCAAATCTCCCTGGTTTGCGCGCGTAACTACTGGCGAGGCTTGTGTTTCGTGGCTGCGTCATCGCGAAACACCTAATGACTCGTTATCAAGACGACTCGTTTGAAGCACTATGAGTCGACTCTTTTATAGATGAATCAATAGTTTTAAACACTGTACACTTACAGATTTAAGCCTTAACTGGATATTTCACTTCACTTAGAGCTGTGTTACACACTACATGGAAGGGCATTTTCAAAAACCCATAATATGGGCTCTTTAACTTTATCAACTTACACAATCATACACTTCTGTATTACTTATTGCATTCTGTTTGTACCATTTAAGTTAATGTGGCACTGCTACTATCTGCACTAGTTTAATACATCCAGACACTATTGTCAATTGCTATTTGCATATTAAAAAGTTTTTTTTTTATTGTACTGTACTTGTTTAAGGTTTGAAATATTTTATTGTATTTTATCATTCCATATTATAAATTAATGTACTTTATCAAATGTGAGCTTTAGTGAGAAAATGTTTTGGAGTTTTTTTTTTTTTTTTTTTTTTTTACCATTGCTCTCCGCATCTCCACACTTTCCAGCTGCCTTTCTAAGTTCTCAAATGCCTCCATGGTGGCAATGGCAGACAATTGGAAAACAGTATCTGGTTCCACCTTTTGGCCAATTCGTCTCACCTCCTCCATTAACTGCAAAAGCAATGTTAACACCTTCCTTTGGAATTCTAAAAGCAATAAAAAGGCAGTGTTACCTTCAAATACAGTAAAAGGTTATATCATAACCAGCAAGATTAATCCAGCAGATGAAATATAATGTAGAGAATGTTTATTTAGTCGCACAATAATGACTCAAAAACCCTAACATTTTAAAATAATTTTTAGATACCTACTTTTTTCAGGCATTGGGAATTTCCCATCAATATCTAGAAAAAATAATTAAGAGATCACATGTAAAAGAGGAGTAACGTAATTTAACAGATTAAGCACTAATACTGGACATTCCATGTTTTTGCTTGTGACAAATTGCTGCAGATTTTGTGTTTCCCATTAACAACTAAACTGGAGGGCCTGAAACTTTGTTTTTACTCTAAAAGTAAGCTCAAGTAGTAGATAAAATGTGAAGCATCAATTGTAAAATTTGTATTAATAAATAAAAAAAAACATGTATAAAGCCCAGCTCACAGTTAGTTTAAATGATTCTTTACATGTACAGCTTGTCAGACAACACAACGATTCAGGTCACATAGCAAGATCTCAGTTGTCAATGTCAGACTGTAGAACAATTAATCAAATCAACCAAACATGGACACGTGAAAAAACTTTACATCATCCATCCATCCATGACATGTTCAGTAAACCAATATGCAGCATTATATGCCTTAATGATATAATAAAAAAAAATAAATAAATAAAAAAAAGAGGTGGAAAAAGCCAATGAGACATGTCCTGCTGTAATTTCAGACCACTGAATTTAGCCTACATTTATATGAATCTTTTAGGATTTGTCAAATTTGTCTCAGATTACCACATTTCATTTCCAAGATTTCATTTCATAATGATACTCCTTGACAGAGCTTTAAGTTGAATGACATTTCCATACCAACCTTTTTGACTTCTGCCCTGCGGAGTTCGGGCAGCCTGGTGCGGAGTCCCAGCAGCTGCAATAAAGACTTATGAATATATTATTATTATTTACAATACTCTCATCGACATCTGAAATCTCAGACAAAATACATCTATGCTAACCTATTTGACTTCTGCCCTGAGGAGTTCGGGGAGACTGGCGTGGTGTCCCAGCAGCTGCAATAAAGACATGAATAATATATCATTACTATTATTGTTATTATTACCAACAAAACTCTCATCAACATTTGTGATCTCAGAGAATATACATCTATGCTAACCTTTTTGACTTCTGCCCTGAGGAGTGCGGGAAGCCTGGTGTGGTGTCCCAGCAGCTGCAATAAAGACATAAATAATATATCATTATTGTTATTATTAACAACTCTTATCAAAATCTGTAATCTCAGAGAACATCTATGCTGACCTTTTTTACTTCTGCCCTGCGGAGTTCGGGAAGCCTGGTGCAGAGTCCCAGGAGCTGGAATGAAGACATATGAATATATTATTAATAAAACTCTCATCAACATCTGAAATCTCAGACAAAATACATCTATGCTAACCTTTTTTTTTTTTTTTTTTTTTTTTGAACTTTTATTGACAGCAGTCAACATAAATACAAACAGGAATAAGAACAGTCCTGAGATTGGGCCTGAGCATACAAATAAAGATATATATAATGACAATATAGATCTGAGGAAAAAAAATAAAAATAAATAAATAAAAGTAAATAGACAAACTTCAAGCAAAAATACAAACTTAGAGACATAAGTGACCTATCCAATGAGGCTTTGAACTGGTCCCCATCTTCTTTCAAAGATTTGAGTCTTCAGCTGTATTTGTGCTGTCAACTGTTCCATTGAATATAACTGTCTGGTTTTTTGTATCCACTGTGAAACCATGGGTGGTTCAGGTTTAAACCAGTTAATTGTTATATTTTTTCTTGCAGCCATTAGCAGGAGATGTAGCAAAGTTTCCTGATCATGGGACAGATCCTCTGGAAATTTATCCAGTAAAAACGTTAAAGGGTCCCAAGAGAGATTCACTTTAAGGAGCTTTTCTACGATCCCCTTAACTTCAGTCCAAAAGTGTTGAACAATGGGACAGTCCCAAAATATGTGCGTTTGATCACCCACCAGTCCACAGTTTCTCCAGCATTTATTGCTGCCACAACTACCAGAACGGAAACACTTTAGTGGTGTCCTGAAAAATCGAATTTTAAACTTCCAATCAAACTCCTTCCACATTTGACTCCCCACTCCCTTATGGCAACCAGAACAAACATCCACCCAAGTATCATCATCCAAGGTCACATTGAGTTCCATTTCCCATTGTTGTTTTATATGTTGTGTGTTATCCGACATATCCATCATCAGTTTGCAATAAATTAAGGACACTTGTTTTTTCATTACACCCTTGTTTTCAATCAGATGAATCAAGTGTTTTTCTATGTTTGTTGGTTCTCTTCTGAGCTGATCCCAATTCTTATGTTTTGTTAAATAGTCCCTTATTTGTAAATATCTGTAATGGTTCCCTGAGGGTAGATTAAACTTGTTTCTTAGTTGGGAGAAAGATTTCATTACATTTCCCTCAAAGAGTTGGTTTACAGTAAAAAGCTTTATTTCCACCCACATCTCAAAGCCCCTGTCCGTTAGAGATGGAAGAAACTCAATATTCTGACTTATGGACATGGCTCGTGAAAGGGCCACCAATCCTCTTGATTGTTTTTGTACCTGGTTCCAGATTTTTAGAGTGTTTTTAACCCATAAATTTTCTATCTTTATTTTCTTCTGTGTCTCTAGACCAACAAATGGGAGCCTCGATAGAGATATTCCAGGCATTGACACCTCCTCCATGGAGACCCATACTGTTTCTGGATCACGAATGATCCAGGCCACGATTGCTCTTATTTGGGCAGCCCAATAATACATTTTTATGTTAGGCAGCCCCAGACCACCATTACCCTTATCTGACATCAGAATTTTAAGGCGCACTCTTGGCCTTTTGTTCTGCCAAATAAATTTTGAAATGCACTTTTCTAATGATTTGAATGCAGATTGTGGTACAACAACAGGAAGGCTTTGAAATATGAACAATAATCTTGGTAGAACATTCATTCTAATACCTTCAATTCTTCCTAGGAGGGAAAGTGGAAGTATATCCCATCTATTCAAATCGGTTTTAATTTCCCTAAATAACTTTTCATGATTAGATGAAAACAACTAAGTGGTCTTAGGGGTAATTGTTACTCCCAGATATTTAAACCCCTGTGTGGAGTGTCTAAATGAGACCAAATTATCTAACTGTGACGGCCAGTTCCCAACAATCATTAATGCTTCAGATTTGTTTGTATTAACTTTATATCCCAATACAGTACTATACTCATTAAGACTTTGGAGCAGGGCAGGGATGGTGGTAATTGGATTTTCCAAAAATAATAAAATATCATCAGCAAAGAGAGACAACTTATGGGGAGCATTGGTTTCGTCTCTTATTCCCTGTATAAGAGGATTGGATCTAATCAGTTCGGCCAGCGGCTCTATGCTAAGTGCAAATAAAGAGGGGGAGAGGACTTCACCCTGTCTAGTGCCGCGTCCCAGTGGGAAAAAATTAGAGCAGTGGCCATTAACCCTTACTCTTGACCTGGGGTCTTTATAAAATATTTGGATCCATTTAATAAAGGTGTCATTAAAACCCCTATGTCTGTCTGCTGTAGAAAGGCCCAGTCCACTCTGTCAAACGCCTTCTCAGCATCTAAGCTGAGAAGCATTGATGGGATATTCCTTTTTTGCACTACTATTTGGAGATTTAAGGCTCTTCTGACATTATCTGTTCCTTGTCTCTGTGCAATGAAACCAGTCTGCTCAGGTTTTACAAGTTTTCTTATGTGGTTTTGAATTCTGTTTGCAATGATGGCCGTAAGTATTTTCAGATCAACACATAGAAGGCTGATGGGACGATAAGAGGTGCAGAGTGTTGCGTCTTTGCCCTCTTTATGGATGACACTAATAATGGCTTCAGACCATGACCGGGGGGGAACACCTTCTGAGAGGGCATAATTGTAAACCTTATGCAAAATCGGCGTCAGCTCTTTTTCAAACACTTTGTAATATTCTCCAGGGAGTCCATCTACTCCCGGAGATTTGTTATTTTTAAGTTTCATAATGCTTTTTTAAAATTTCTTCTTTTGTTATTGGGCTTGTTATTTGGTCAGCTTCCTCCTCGGTCAGTTTACTAAGATGAATTGATTTAAGGAAATTTTCAGTCTTTTCCATCTTATTTGGGCAGTCCTCTTCCCTATATAACTCCTGGTAATAGTTAGCAAATGCCTTTGTAATCTCCTTCGGTTGGTGCATCATATCCCATGATTTTGGGCACTTTATTTTATACACCACTCTGCTTGATTGCGATTTACGCAGCTGAAATGCTAACAAACGACTAGCCTTATTACTAAATTCATAATATTTTTGGTTTGTAAATCTCAGCTGCCCCTCTGCTTTATGGGTTAACAAGTTGTTCAGTTGTTGTCTAGTCTCATTTAGTTTATCCAGTAAATCATCCGTCCGAGTTGTCTGAAATTCTCTTTCCAATGTTCTGATTTTATTTTCTAATACTAATTGTTCTGCAATTCTCTCTTTTTTTAATCTGGAACAAATTGCAATAATATTGATTTTTGGGATTTTGAACCTGAACCTGCAGGGAGCCTATCAACAGCTGCTCTCAAAACACAATTAAAGTCCCCGCCAATTAGAATAATCCCTTCTACTTTATCTGCTATCAATGATGCCATCTTCTTGAAAAAAATTGGGTTGTCCTCATTTGGAGCATATAAATTAAGCAAAGTTATTTTAATGCCCCCTATACTTCCAATTACCATCCCATACCGCCCCTCTTTATCACAAAAATGTTTTTCATGACAAAAATAAATAGATTTATTGAAAAGAATTGCGACACCCCTCTTTCTTCCATTGTGGTATGAGGAGCTATATTGCTGGTCAACCCATTCTCTCCTCAGCTTCAAATGCAGTAATTCTTTTCTGAAAGATGAGTCTCCTGAAGCATAGCTATAGCACAGTTAAATTTCTTTAATTGGTTGAATACTTTTTTCCTCTTAATGGGGCTACACAGCCCTTTAACATTATAAGTAACACAAATTAGATTGTTCATCTTGTACTATGAACTTATTCATTATGGAGCAAAACGAGAAATGTTTTTTACATATTAGTAGGGAATTGGCTCATTTTCAATCTCAGGACATAAAGAACATTAAGAACATAACAGAACAAAAGTGAACAGAACAATGTAGACTTCCACATACCAGACTGGATCAGTCAGTTATCAAACCTGAAAAATCCAGTCCCCGATGTTTCCTGGGCAGAGGATGGTGACTGGTCCTCCGTGGAAAACAAAACTAAACGTTTTGCGTCGCTGTGTCCGGTTCTTAGGGCAGTCTGTTGCACGCCAAGCCGTGGAAGGATGAAACTCCACTCGTTTTTAATCCCGCCCCGTCCAGCGTTAAAACCGTTTATTATAATTCTCCTAACTGGTATCAGTCTCAAACATGTGATGTACTCGGCAAAGAAACACTAAATGAAAAAAGAAAAAGAAAAGAAGAGAGAAACATCTCACTCCTTTGTGGTGAAAAAGGATTCAATCCCTGCGTATGAACGTGTTTGAGGGCCGCTCCACGCTTTCGCTCCCGCAGTGCTCCATCCGCGTTTGGACAGCTCCGCTTCCAGCCGCTCCCTCTCGTCCACGCGCACCTTCACCCCCATCTTCTCAAGTACAGGTTGAGCATCTGCCATCGTCGGAAAGATTTTCTCACCGTCTTCTAGGCCCACTCTCAGCTGTGCAGGAAAAATACACCTGGCTCTGATGTTCTTCGTTCACAGCTGCTTAACTGCGTCACGCACAAGCGATCTTTTCTTCTGCAATTCGGGTGAGAAGTCGTGGTCCAAGTATATTTGTCCTTCTTTATACATCACTTTTTTTTAGCTCCCATGCTTTCCTTAGAATAGACTCTTTGACTCTTTGAGTCAAATCTTTAGTTAAAAAAACCATTTACTTTTATACAGCTTGTTTTATCTGCATATAAACATTTTATCCATTGTAAATATCTTTTTCCAAAACCAAATCTCTCCATTACATTCATCATATATTTGTGTTCCACTCTATCAAAAGCTGAATCCAAATCTACACTAATTATATATCCTGTTTCTTTTTCCTCTCTCATATACCAGATTATGTCTCTTATATTGTTTATGACATCCGTTATGTCTCTTTTTAGAACCGCATATGCTTGATTTGTTTGGATTATGTTTGGTACAACTACTTTCAATCGATTAGCTAAGACTTTCGCTAAAATTTTATAGTCTGTGTTCAGCATACTTAAGGGTCTATAATTTTTTAAGTCTTCCTTGTCTCCATTTTGTTTATAAATCATTTTAACCATTCCTTTTTTCATACTATTAGTTAACTCCCCTTTTTCATAAATATCACTGTATATTATATTTAAAATAGGACTTAAAACATTTTTAAAAACTTTATAAAACTCAACTGGTAGTCCATCTATTCCTGGACTTTTCCCATTTCTCAACTGATCAATAGCTGTTTCTATTTCTAAATCTGTTATCTCACTCTCGCACATTTCCTCGTCCTCTTTATTTATTTTTACTGTTATTTTTTCTAATAAGAAATTTTCATCATTTAAAACTCCTCCATTTTCTGTAAATAATTCCTTATAAAATCGTCTAGTTTCCTTTAAAATTCCCTCTTTGTCCTCTACAGTTTTCCCAACTTGTGTTTTTATACATTTGATTATAGCTGCTCTCTGTCTTGTTTTTTCTAATTCATAAAAGTATTTAGTACTTCTTTCTCCTTCTACAATGTCTTTAGCTCTGCTTCTAATAATTACTCCCTTACACTTTTCTTCTTCGATTTTCTTCAGCTTTTCCTGTAATTCTATTATTTTGTCAACATTTATCCCATTTACTTTACTCATTTCTTCATCCCATTCTTTTCTAATTTGATTTTCCTTGAATTTTTTTGCCTTTTGTCTTTTTTCTGATATATTTATTGAGTATTCTTTTATTCTATTTTTCAGATTATCCCACCATAAACTTGTTTCTGTTTCAAACATTTCATCATTCACACTATTGATTATTATATTTTCTATTTCCATTTTATACATTTCTATTTTGAACAACTCAGTGTTGAGTATCCACACTCCTGCTCCTTTTTCAATCTCATTAAAATTCATCGTTATCCATATAAAATCATGATCACTCTCACTATAGGTTTTGTAGAAAACTTTGTTAACATATTGTACTTCTTTCTTCTTACATAAAAACAAGTCAATTCTACTTTGCTTTAAAATCCTATTTACAATTTGTCTTCTTGAATATTCTCTTTTCATACCATTTTGCTCTCTCCATACATCTACCAAATCACATTTCCTCATTAAATTCTGTAGTTCATTCCTTCCTCTGTCTGTTCTAAAATCCATTGAGTCATCTATATCTATTCTTTGCATGGCAATATTAAAATCTCCTAAAATAAATATGATTTCATTCTTATCTATTAACTTATCTATTTCCTTATAAAAGTTATATTTCTCCTTTTCCTCATTTGGTGCATGTATGTTGCATACTCTAAAACTTTTCCCATTATACATAACTTTTACAATTATAATTCTTCCATTTGTGTCTTTATAGTCTAATTCTACTTTTTCAAAAATCCCTCTTTTTATCAAAATTGCTACCCCTCTTTTCTTTTCTATATATCCATTACTAAATATTTCCTCATTCCACAATTTTCTCATTTCATTTTTAATCTCATCTTCCCACTTTGTCTCTTGTAAACATAATATATCACACTTTTTTGTCAAACACGTTAATCTTTCAAACTTTTCACATTTTGACAATCCTCTTACATTCAGTGATACCACACATACAATACTCATTAGGATAATTATTGGATAAACCAATAACCACCATTCATTCTGAGTCACTGTCACTTAAACAAATTTTTCTTGCATCTCCTTTTTCAAATTTTTTCCTTCCATTCTTTCTTTAATCTCTTCTCTTCTAATTTTCTGCCGTTGTAGAACAAGTTCAATGTTTAAGCCACTTTTAGATCTTAATTTTAAATACCAGGGTGGTATGGCCATAAGCGAGAGCAGACGTCAAGAGTTGGCTATTTGAAAAGAGACCCAGCACCAGGAGCCGAGCACAGCTCAGCTTGCATTGACACAGCACCGACAGAAACAACGCCCTTGTCCCCTCAATTGTTTACCTGTGTTTTTTTGTCCCACCCCTCCCAAATAAGATGAATGTGAGAAAAGACACCAGCAGCAGACCTGTGACACAGGGAAATGTATTAGATGCCAAATGAAGGAACTCAAAGAGCTTACAGCACCTGGTATTCCCAGGCGGTCTCCCATCCAAGTACTAACCAGACCGACAGAAACAAAGCCCTTGACCCCTCAATAGTTTACCTGTTTTTTTTTTTTTTTTCAGTTTCTGCTCCGGGACACCGACAGCTCTTGCTAGGTTAAACCAGCCAAGTCTGGGTACTCACTTCCCCCGAATGGAATCAGGGGAAGTGGGTACAATGACTTAGCTGGTTCCAGAGATTAGAGAGGAATTCAGAGTTTTGTTTTGTTTTTTTCGTATTTTGGGAAGTGTATCAGCTGCCAAATGAAGGAATTCAAAAAGCTTTAAGCACCTGGTAATCCCAGGGGGTCTCTCATTCAAGAACTAACCAGGAATCAAACCCAGTCCACAGCAATGAGAGCACCGAATCCTAACCACTAGACCACCAGGGACGGGAGAGTAGATACTTGCCCTCAAGCCTTGCTGTGGGTCTCCACACAAGTATGCTGCAGCTGCTCTGACAAAAATAAATCCAATGCTTGTAACCTCCTCCTGGAGAGGAGAAAGTCTCAGACCCTGGATCACAGTTCTTCTATGGAGGGACTGTCACATGCTCCTATCGACACCACAACTTACCATAATAACAAAGCACAGCATGCGTTGAATGAACTCCGTATTGACAGAGCTGTGTCCTTATTACAAGCAACAAGCTAACGATGACAAGATAAGGAGATAGGGCCAGTGGTGCAGTGGATAATGCGTCTGACTATGGATCAGAAGACTCTAGATTTGACTCCTGGCTTGCTTGTTTTGGTCTTTTTGCTTTGCCGACAGCCAGTGCACTGCGGTCGCATTTCGCCCCCAACTGGAGCTGTTCAGTTCCACTCTGGAGTGAGTCAAGTTTAAGTGGCCACCAGCACAGAGCCCGTGGGGTGCTCTCCTGGTTTCAAAGGATGCCCCAACTGCAGTTTTTTAATAACGTCTACTACAGCTACACCAACCGTAAACCCAGCCTACTTGTTGCAAAAGTCCATACAACTTAGAAGTCATCCAGCAAACTTGCAGCGTAATCTCTTCCACTTTTAATTCTCTGAGCTGCAGCAATACCTAAGTGCTCTGATAAAACATGAATAAAAAACTATGGCTTTTAACCTCCTCTTGGAGAGAAGAGAGTCTCCGATCCTGGATCTCAGGTCTTCTATAGAGGGACTGTCAGGAATCCTGGAAGAGCATCTCATCCACACAACGTCTTGCCATAAAAAAAGCAGAATGTGTGGTGACGGTACTCCAGATTGACAGAGCCTTGTCCTTGTTTAAAACGCTAACAAGGTGCTGAACAGAGTGCCAGTGGCACAAAGGGTAACGCTTATGACTATGGATCAGAGGATTCTAGCTTACGGAAACCATGAGACTGTGTATGAGAGAGTGCGTAAATGTATGAGTGGGACTTGTGCAAGAGGGGCAGTGAAGTGCACATGATCAGAAAGATCTGAAGTTTGTGCCAAGACTGCTGTCACAAGTGGCAACTCCCATATGGTCTAGCAGTCAGGATTCCTGGTTTTCACCCAGCTGACCTGGGTTCGACTCCCGGTATGGGAAGCCTTGAGCATTTTTGCTACTGCCCTTTTTGGCCAGCAGTCGGACGGCAGCAGCCTTAAGGGGGTGGGCTTTTGGGGGACTCTTGTATGCCTTTGATAGCTCAGTGGGTAGAGCGGAGGACTGTAGGTGGCATGTTGGCAATCCTTCGGTCGCTGGTTTTACTCCGGCTCGAAGGAGATCTTTTGCGCTTTCATGCCTGTGGAGTTCGCATATATCTTCATAGTTAGAGCTCAAAGTTCACCAAAGAGGTGAAAAGGAACCACACAACGTCTTGCTATAAAACAAAGCAGAATGTGTGGTGACGGAACTCCAGGTTGACAGAATCTTGTTCTTGTTTCAAACAATGTGCTGACAAGGTGCTGAACGGAGTGCCAGTGGTACAAAGGATAACACTTAAGACTATGTATCAGAGGATTCTAGCTTACGGAAACCATGAGACTGTGTATGAGAGAGTGCGAGAATCAAACAGTGCACTGCGGTCGCCTTTTGCCCCTCGCTGGAGCTGTTCAGTTCCACTCTGGAGTAAGTCGAGTTTAAGGGGCCTCCAGCACAGAGCCCGTGGGGTGCTCCCCTGGTTTCAAAGGCTGCCCCAACTGCCTTGTCCTTGTTTCAAACAAGGTGGCGAACAGAGTGCCAGTGGCACAAAGGGTAATGCTTATGACTACGGATCAGAAGATTCTAGGTTCGACTCCTGGCTGGCTTGCTCTGGTCTTTTTGCTTTGATGTCAGCCAGTGCACTGCATCGCCTTTCGCCCCCACTGGAACTGTTCAGGTCCACTCTGGAGTGTGTCGAGTTTAAGGGGCCGCAATCACAGAGCCCGTGGGGTGCTCCCCTGGTTTCAAAGGCTGCCCCAACCGCTAGATTTTTATTAACGTCTACTACAGCTACACCAATCGTAAACCCAGCCTACTTGTTGCAAAAGTCCCTACCACTTAGAAGTCACCCAGCCAACTTGCAGCGTAATCTCTTCCACTTGTAAGTCTCTGAGCTGTATCAATACCTAAGTGCTCTGATAAAACATGCATAAAAGAAACTATGGCTTTTAACCTCCTCTTGGAGAGAAGAGAGTCTCTGACCCTGGATCTCAGGGGTTCTATGGAGGGACTGTCAGGAATCCTGTAAGAGCATCCCATCCACACAACGTCTTGCTATAAAACAAAGCAGAATGTGTGGTGACGGAACTCCAGGTTGACAGAGCCTTGTCCTTGTTTCAAACAATGTGCTAACAAGGTGCTGAACGGAGTGCCAGTGGCACAAAGGATAACGCTTATGACTATGGATCAGAGTGTTCTAGCTTAGCAATCGTAAACCCAGCCTACTTGCTGCAAAAGTCCCTACCAGGCCCAACCCTGCTTTTCTTCCGAGTTCAGATAAGATCAGGCATTGCCAGGGTGGTATGGCCGTAAGCGAGAGCAGCCGTCAAGAGTTAGCTATTTAAAAATAGGCGCAGCACCAGGAGCCGAGCGCAAATCAGCTTGCATTGACAAAGCACCGACAGAAACAAGGCCCTTGTCCCCTCAATTGTCTACCTGTTTTTTGTTTTTTTTTCTGTTTCTGCTCCGGGGCACCAACAGCTCTTGCTAAGTTAAACCAGCCAAGTCACTGTACCCACTTTCCCTCGAATGGAATCAGGGGAAGTGGGTACACTGACTTGGCTGGTTCCAGAGTTCAGAGAGGAATTCAGAGGTTTTTTTTTTTATATTTTGGGAAGTGTATTAGCTGCCAAATGAAGGAATTTAAAAAGCTTACAGCACCTGGTATTACCAGGTGGTCTCCCATCCAAGTACCAACCAGGCCCAACCCTGCTTTGCTTCCGAGTTCAGATGAGATATTTATTTATTTTTTTTATTAAAATCAAATATTTACATTTTTACAAAGAAATGATCACATCACACAAAAATCACATGATACTTACAACACTCATTATTAGACTTCATATTTTTCCCATAACCAACTTAAAATGTTGTCCTTGTATTCAACCATTACGTTCCCTTTTACCATTATTTCTATAAATACATGCTCCTTTTCTTGTACTATAAAATAGTTGAATATCAATTTTACAGCCATTTCCATTCTGTTTTTAAACATACGCCATATATCCACTCTCTTCCCATCATGTTTAGCCATATTTCTCCTTATCCAAATCACATACTTAGCAATTGTTATACATAGATTAACAGCATACATACCACATTCATTTTGACCAAATAAATATTTTTTCCCCAGTTCTTTTGTTCATCCACATATATGTCCCCTATTAACAATTTAGCAATTTTCTTACATTTTTCCAAAATTCCTCCAACTTTTCACAATAGAAGAACAAATGTAATAAACCTTCCCCTTCCTTCCTAAACACCTTACATATTATATCTTGTTCAATTCCCATTTTACACAATCTCATTTCTGTTAATATGCAATTATGTCTCAATAAATAATTACAATTTTCTAAAATTGGTTCCATATATTTCATTCTGACATTTCCCCATATTTCTTTTTCATTTAAATCCTCATTTTTTTTCCTTCCAGTAGTTGAATGCTATAGGTCTTATAAAAGCCTTTGATCTAAAAACAACATAAAAACTCTTAACTGTACATAAGCTCATATTGATCTTTTCTCCATTTTTTTCTTAAAATAGACCTCTGGTAATTCTTCCTTATCCCGCAACTCTTTTTTTTTTCAATTATTTCAATCCAATCTTTTGGTATTGCTTTTTTCAAATCATGATATTGTCTTTGTAATTTTGTTTTAGAAAGAACTGAAGTTTTTGCCGAGACTGCCCTCATACGTGGCTGCTCCCATATGGTCTAGCGGTCAGGATTCCTGGTTTTCACCTAGGCGGCCCGGGTTTGACTCCCAGTATGGGAAGCCTTGAGTATTTTTGCCACTGCCCTTTTTTTCCAGCAGTCGGACTGCAGCAACTTTAAGTGGGTGGGCTTGTGTGGGACTCTCATAAGCCTTCGATAGCTCAGTTGGTAGCGCGGAGGACTGTAGGTGTGTTGTTGGCAATCCTTAGGTCGCTGGTTCGACTCCAGCTCGAAGGAGGTCTTTTGCCCTTTCATGCCTGTGCAGTTCGCATATATTTTCATAGCTAGAGCTCAAAAGTAAGTTCCCTGACCGGGAATCGAACCCGGGCCGCGGCGGTGAGAGCGCCGAATCCTAACCACTAGACCACCAGGGAAGGTCTTGCAGAAGCTTGCCCTCAAGCCTAGCTGTGGGCCTCCACGCAAGCATGCTGCAGCTGCTCTGACAAAAATAAATCTAATGCTTGTAACCTCCTCCTGGAGAGAAGAAAGTCTCAGACCCTGGATCACAGTTCTTCTAGGGAGGGACTGTCACATGCACTGTAAGAGCATCCTATCGACACCACAACTTGCCATAATAACCAAGGACAGCATGTGTTGAACGAACTCCGTGTTGAATGAACTCCGTGTTGACTGAGCTGTGTCCTTATCACAAGCAACTAGATAAAGATGACAAGATAAGCAGACAAGGCCAGTGGCGCAATGGATAACTTGTCTGACTACGGATCAAAAGGTTGTAGGTTCGACTCCTGGCTGGCTCGCTCTGGTCTTTTTGCTTTGATGTCAGCCAGTGCACTGCAGTCGCCTTTCGCCCCCACTGGAACTGTTCAGGTCCACTCTGGAGTGTGTCGAGTTTAAGGGGCCGCAATCACAGAGCCCGTGGGGTGCTCCCCTGGTTTCAAAGGCTGCCCCAACCGCTAGATTTTTATTAACGTCTACTACAGCTACACCAATCGTAAACCCAGCCTACTTGTTGCAAAAGTCCCTACCACTTAGAAGTCACCCAGCCAACTTGCAGCGTAATCTCTTCCACTTGTAAGTCTCTGAGCTGTATCAATACCAAAGTGCTCTGATAAAACATGCATAAAAGAAACTATGGCTTTTAACCTCCTCTTGGAGAGAAGAGAGTCTCCGATCCTGGATCTCAGGGGTTCTATGGAGGGACTGTCAGGAATCCTGTAAGAGCATCCCATCCACACAACGTCTTGCTATAAAACAAAGCAGAATGTGCGGTGACGGAACTCCAGGTTGACAGAGCCTTGTCCTTGTTTCAAACAATGTGCTGAACGGAGTGCCAGTGGCACAAAAGATAACGCTTATGATTATGGATCAGAGTGTTCTAGCTTAGCAATCGTAAACCCAGCCTACTTGCTGCAAAAGTCCCTACCAGGCCCAACCCTGCTTTTCTTCCGAGTTTAGATGAGATCAGGCATTGCCAGGGTGGTATGGCCATAAGCGAGAGCAGCCGTCAAGAGTTAGCTATTTAAAAATAGGCGCAGCACCAGGAGCCGAGCGCAGCTCAGCTTGCATTGACACAGCACCGACAGAAACAAGGCCCTCAATTGTTTACCTGTTTTTTGTTTATTTTTCTGTTTCTGCTCCGGGGCACCAACAGCTCTTGCTAAGTTAAACCAGCCAAGTCACTGTACCCACTTTCCCCCGAATGGAATCAGGGGAAGTGGGTACACTGACTTGGCTGGTTCCAGAGTTCAGAGAGGAATTCAGAGGGTTTTTTTTTTATATTTTGGGAAGTGTATTAGCTGCCAAATGAAGGAATTAAAAAAGCTTACAGCACCTGGTATTCCCAGGCGGTCTCCCATCCAAGTACCAACCAGGCCCAACCCTGCTTTGCTTCCGAGTTCAGATGAGATATTTTTATTTTTTTTTATTAAAATCAAATATTTACATTTTTACAAAGAAATGATCACATCACACAAAAATCACATGATACTTACAACACTCATTATTAGACTTCATATTTTTCCCATAACCAACTTTAAATGTTGTCCTTGTATTTAACCATTACGTTCCCTTTTACCATTATTTCTATAAATACATCCTCCTTTTCTTGTACTATAAAATAGTTGAATATCAATTTTACAGCCATCTCCATTCTGTTTTTAAACATACGCCATATATCCACTCTCTTCCCATCATGTTTAGCCATATTTCTCCTTATCCAAATCACATACTTAGCAATTGTTATACATAGATTAAAAGGATACATACCACATTCATTTTGACCAAATAAATATTTTTTTCCCAGTTCTTTTGTTCATCCACATATATGTCCCCTATTAACGATTTAGCAATTTTCTTAAATTTTTCCATAATTCCTCCAACTTTTCACAATAGAAGAACAAATGTAATAAACCTTCCCCTTCCTTCCTAAACACCTTACATATTATATCTTGTTCAATTGCCATTTTACACAATCTCATTTCTGTTAATATGCAATTATGTCTTAATAAATAATTACAATTTTGTAAAATTGGTTCCATATATTTCATTCTGACATTTCCCCATATTTCTTTTTCATTTAAATCCTCATATCTTTCCTTCCAGTAGTTGAATGCTATAGGTCTTATAAAAGCCTTTGATCTAAAAACAACATAAAAACTCTTAACTGTACATAAGCTCATATTGATCTTTTCTCCATTTTTTTTCTTAAAATAGACCTCTGGTAATTCTTCCTTATCCCGCAACTCTTTTTTTTTTTCAATTATTTCAATCCAATCTTTTGGTATTGCTTTTTTCAAATCATGATATTGTCTTTGTAATTTTGTTTTAGAAAGAACTGAAGTTTTTGCCAAGACTGCCCTCATAAGTGGCAGCTCCCACATGGTTTAGCGGTCAGGATTCCTGGTTTTCACCCAGGCGGCCTGGGTTCGACTCCCGGTATGGGAAGCCTTGAGTATTTTTTGCCACTGCCCTTTTTTTCCAGCAGTCGGACTGCAGCAACTTTATGGGGGTGGGCTTGTGTTGGACCCTCCTAAGCCTTCGATAGCTCAGTTGGTATAGCGGAGGACTGTAGGTGTGTTGTTGGCAATCCTTAGGTCGCTGGTTCGGCTCCGGCTCGAAGGAGATCTTTTGCCCTTTCATGCCTGTGCAGTTCGCATATATTTTCATAGCTCAAAAGTAAGTTCCCTGACCGGGAATCGAACCCGGGCCGCGGCGGTGAGAGCGCTGAATCCTAACCACTAGACCACCAGGGAAGGTCTTGTAGAAACTTGCTCTCAAGTCTAGCTGTGGGCCTCCACGCAAGTATGCTGCAGCTGCTCTGACAAAAATAAATCTAATGCTTGTAACCTCCTCCTGGAGAGGAGAAAGTCTCAGACCCTGGATCACAGTTCTTCTAGGGAGGGACTGTCACATGCACTGTAAGAGCATCCTATCGACACCACAACTTGCCATAATAACGAAGGACAGCATGTGTTGAACGAACTCCGTGTTGAATGAACTCTGTGTTGACTGAGCTGTGTCCTTATCACAAGCAACAAGATAAAGATGAAAAGATAAGCAGACAGGGCCAGTGGCGCAATGGATAACGCGTCTGACTACGGATCAGAAGATTCTAGGTTCGACTCCTGGCTGGCTCGCTCTGGTCTTTTTGCTTTGATGTCAGCCAGTGCACTGCAGTCGCCTTTCGCCCCCACTGGAACTGTTCAGGTCCACTCTGGAGTGTGTTGAGTTTAAGAGGCCGCAATCACAGAGCCCGTGGGGTGCTCCCCTGGTTTCAAAGGCTGCCCCAACCGCTAGATTTTTATTAACGTCTACTACAGCTACACCAATCGTAAACCCAGCCTACTTGTTGCAAAAGTCCCTACCACTTAGAAGTCACCCAGCCAACTTGCAGCGTAATCTCTTCCACTTGTAAGTCTCTGAGCTGTAGCAATACCTAAGTGCTCTGATAAAACATGCATAAAAGAAACTATGGCTTTTAACCTCCTCTTGGAGAGAAGAGAGTCTCCGACCCTGGATCTCAGGGGTTCTATGGAGGGACTGTCAGGAATCCTGTAAGAGCATCCCATCCACACAACGTCTTGCTATAAAACAAAGCAGAATGTGTGGTGATGGAACTCCAGGTTGACAGAGCCTTGTCCTTGTTTCAAACAATGTGCTAACAAGGTGCTAACAAGGTGCTGAACGGAGTGCCAGTGGCACAAAGGATAACGCTTATGACTATGGATCAAAGGATTCTAGCTTAGCAATCGTAAACCCAGCCTACTTGCTGCAAAAGTCCCTACCAGGCCCAACCCTGTCTTTCTTTCGAGTTCAGATGAGATCAGGCATTGCCAGAGTGGTATGGCCGTAAGCGAGAGCAGCCGTCAAGAGTTAGCTATTTAAAAATAGGCGCAGCACCAGGAGCCGAGCGCAGCTCAGCTTGCATTGACACAGCACCGACAGAAACAAGGCCCTTGTCCCCTCAATTGTTTACCTGTTTTTTTTTTTTTTTTTTCTGTTTCTGCTCCGGGGCACCGACAGCTCTTGCTAAGTTAAACCAGCCAAGTCACTGTACCTACTTTACCCCGAATGGAATCAGGGGAAGTGGGTTCACTGACTTGGCTGGTTCCAGAGTTCAAAGAGGAATTCAGAGGTTTTTTTTTATATTTTGGGAAGTGTATTAGCTGCCAAATGAAGGAATTTAAAAAGCTTACAGCACCTGGTATTCCCAGGCGGTCTCCCATCCAAGTACCAACCAGGCCCAACCCTGCTTTGCTTCCGAGTTCAGATGAGATATTTAAATTTTTTTTAAATTAAAATCAAATATTTACATTTTTACAAAGAAATGATCACATCACACAAAAATCACATGATAGTTACAACACTCATTATTAGACTTCATATTTTTCCCATAACCAACTTAAGATGTTGTCCTTGTATTCAACTATTACGTTCCCTTTTACCATTATTTCTATAAATACATCCTCCTTTTCTTGTACTATAAAATAGTTGAATATCAATTTTACAGCCATCTCCATTCTGTTTTTAAACATACGCCATATATCCACTCTCTTCCCATCATGTTTAGCCATATTTCTCCTTATCCAAATCACATACTTAGCAATTGTTATACATAGATTAAAAGCATACATACCACATTCATTTTGACCAAATAAATATTTTTTTCCCAGTTCTTTTGTTCATCCACATATATGTCCCCTATTAACGATTTAGCAATTTTCTTAAATTTTTCCATAATTCCTCCAACTTTTCACAATAGAAGAACAAATGTAATAAACCTTCCCCTTCCTTCCTAAACACCTTACATATTATATCTTGTTCAATTGCCATTTTACACAATCTCATTTCTGTTAATATGCAATTATGTCTCAATAAATAATTACAATTTTGTAAAATTGGTTCCATATATTTCATTCTGACATTTCCCCATATTTCTTTTTCATTTAAATCCTCATATCTTTCCTTCCAGTAGTTGAATGCTATAGGTCTTATAAAAGCCTTTGATCTAAAAACAACATAAAAACTCTTAACTGTACATAAGCTCATATTGATCTTTTCTCCATTTTTTTTTCTTAAAATAGACCTCTGGTAATTCTTCCTTATCCCGCAACTCTTTTTTTTTTCAATTATTTCAATCCAATCTTTTGGTATTGCTTTTTTCAAATCATGATATTGTCTTTGTAATTTGTTTTAGACAGAACTGAAGTTTTTGCCAAGACTGCCCTCATAAGTGGCAGCTCCCATATGGTTTAGCGGTCAGGATTCCTGGTTTTCACCCAGGCGGCCTGGGTTCGACTCCCGGTATGGGAAGCCTTGAGTATTTTTTGCCACTGCCCTTTTTTCCAGCAGTCGGACTGCAGCAACTTTAAGGGGGTGGGCTTGTGTTGGACTCTCGTAAGCCTTCGATAGCTCAGTTGGTAGAGCGGAGGACTGTAGGTGTGTTGTTGGCAATCCTTAGGGTCGCTGGTTCGACTCCGGCTCGAAGGAGGTCTTTTGCCCTTTCATGCCTGTGCAGTTCGCATATATTTTCATAGCTCAAAAGTAAGTTCCCTGACCGGGAATCGAACCCGGGCCGCGGCGGTGAGAGCGCCGAATCCTAACCACTAGACCACCAGGGAAGGTCTTGCAGAAGCTTGCCCTCAAGTCTAGCTGTGGGCCTCCACGCAAGTATGCTGCAGCTGCTCTGACAAAAATAAATCTAATGCTTGTAACCTCCTCCTGGAGAGGAGAAAGTCTCAGACCCTGGATCACAGTTCTTCTAGGGAGGGACTGTCACATGCACTGTAAGAGCATCCTATCGACACCACAACTTGCCATAATAACGAAGGACAGCATGTGTTGAACGAACTCCGTGTTGAATGAACTCTGTGTTGACTGAACTGTGTCCTTATCACAAGCAACAAGATAAAGATGAAAAGATAAGCAGACAGGGCCAGTGGCACAATGGATAACGCGTCTGACTACGGATCAGAAGATTCTAGGTTCGACTCCTGGCTGGCTCGCTCTGGTCTTTTTGCTTTGATGTCAGCCAGTGCACTGCAGTCGCCTTTCGCCCCCACTGGAACTGTTCAGGTCCACTCTGGAGTGTGTTGAGTTTAAGAGGCCGCAATCACAGAGCCCGTGGGGTGCTCCCCTGGTTTCAAAGGCTGCCCCAACCGCTAGATTTTTATTAACGTCTACTACAGCTACACCAATCGTAAACCCAGCCTACTTGTTGCAAAAGTCCCTACCACTTAGAAGTCACCCAGCCAATTTGCAGCGTAATCTCTTCCACTTGTAAGTCTCTGAGCTGTAGCAATACCTAAGTGCTCTGATAAAACATGCATAAAAGAAACTATTGGCTTTTAACCTCCTCTTGGAGAGAAGAGAGTCTCCGACCCTGGATCTCAGGGGTTCTATGGAGGGACTGTCAGGAATCCTGTAAGAGCATCCCATCCACACAACGTCTTGCTATAAAACAAAGCAGAATGTGTGGTGATGGAACTCCAGGTTGACAGAGCCTTGTCCTTGTTTCAAACAATGTGCTAACAAGGTGCTAACAAGGTGCTGAACGGAGTGCCAGTGGCACAAAGGATAACGCTTATGACTATGGATCAAAGGATTCTAGCTTAGCAATCGTAAACCCAGCCTACTTGCTGCAAAAGTCCCTACCAGGCCCAACCCTGTCTTTCTTTCGAGTTCAGATGAGATCAGGCATTGCCAGAGTGGTATGGCCGTAAGCGAGAGCAGCCGTCAAGAGTTAGCTATTTAAAAATAGGCGCAGCACCAGGAGCCGAGCGCAGCTCAGCTTGCATTGACACAGCACCGACAGAAACAAGGCCCTTGTCCCCTCAATTGTTTACCTGTTTTTTTTTTTTTTTTTTCTGTTTTTGCTCCGGGGCACCGACAGCTCTTGCTAAGTTAAACCAGCCAAGTCACTGTACCTACTTTACCCCGAATGGAATCAGGGGAAGTGGGTTCACTGACTTGGCTGGTTCCAGAGTTCAAAAGAGGAATTCAGAGGTTTTTTTTTTATATTTTGGGAAGTGTATTAGCTGCCAAATGAAGGAATTTAAAAAGCTTACAGCACCTGGTATTCCCAGGCGGTCTCCCATCCAAGTACCAACCAGGCCCAACCCTGCTTTGCTTCCGAGTTCAGATGAGATATTTTAATTTTTTTTAAATTAAAATCAAATATTTACATTTTTACAAAGAAATGATCACATCACACAAAAATCACATGATAGTTACAACACTCATTATTAGACTTCATATTTTTCCCATAACCAACTTAAGATGTTGTCCTTGTATTCAACTATTACGTTCCCTTTTACCATTATTTCTATAAATACATCCTCCTTTTCTTGTACTATAAAATAGTTGAATATCAATTTTACAGCCATCTCCATTCTGTTTTTAAACATACGCCATATATCCACTCTCTTCCCATCATGTTTAGCCATATTTCTCCTTATCCAAATCACATACTTAGCAATTGTTATACATAGATTAAAAGCATACATACCACATTCATTTTGACCAAATAAATATTTTTTTCCCAGTTCTTTTGTTCATCCACATATATGTCCCCTATTAACGATTTAGCAATTTTCTTAAATTTTTCCATAATTCCTCCAACTTTTCACAATAGAAGAACAAATGTAATAAACCTTCCCCTTCCTTCCTAAACACCTTACATATTATATCTTGTTCAATTGCCATTTTACACAATCTCATTTCTGTTAATATGCAATTATGTCTCAATAAATAATTACAATTTTGTAAAATTGGTTCCATATATTTCATTCTGACATTTCCCCATATTTCTTTTTCATTTAAATCCTCATATCTTTCCTTCCAGTAGTTGAATGCTATAGGTCTTATAAAAGCCTTTGATCTAAAAACAACATAAAAACTCTTAACTGTACATAAGCTCATATTGATCTTTTCTCCATTTTTTTTTCTTAAAATAGACCTCTGGTAATTCTTCCTTATCCCGCAACTCTTTTTTTTTTTCAATTATTTCAATCCAATCTTTTGGTATTGCTTTTTTCAAATCATGATATTGTCTTTGTAATTTTGTTTTAGACAGAACTGAAGTTTTTGCCAAGACTGCCCTCATAAGTGGCAGCTCCCATATGGTTTAGCGGTCAGGATTCCTGGTTTTCACCCAGGCGGCCTGGCTTCGACTCCCGGTATGGGAAGCCTTGAGTATTTTTTGCCACTGCCCTTTTTTTCCAGCAGTCGGACTGCAGCAACTTTAAGGGGGTGGGCTTGTGTTGGACTCTCGTAAGCCTTCGATAGCTCAGTTGGTAGAGCGGAGGACTGTAGGTGTGTTGTTGGCAATCCTTAGGTCGCTGGTTCGACTCCGGCTCGAAGGAGGTCTTTTGCCCTTTCATGCCTGTGCAGTTCGCATATATTTTCATAGCTCAAAAGTAAGTTCCCTGACCGGGAATCGAACCCGGGCCGCGGCGGTGAGAGCGCCGAATCCTAACCACTAGACCACCAGGGAAGGTCTTGCAGAAGCTTGCCCTCAAGTCTAGCTGTGGGCCTCCACGCAAGTATGCTGCAGCTGCTCTGACAAAAATAAATCTAATGCTTGTAACCTCCTCCTGGAGAGGAGAAAGTCTCAGACCCTGGATCACAGTTCTTCTAGGGAGGGACTGTCACATGCACTGTAAGAGCATCCTATCGACACCACAACTTGCCATAATAACGAAGGACAGCATGTGTTGAACGAACTCCGTGTTGAATGAACTCTGTGTTGACTGAACTGTGTCCTTATCACAAGCAACAAGATAAAGATGAAAAGATAAGCAGACAGGGCCAGTGGCACAATGGATAACGCGTCTGACTACGGATCAGAAGATTCTAGGTTCGACTCCTGGCTGGCTCGCTCTGGTCTTTTTGCTTTGATGTCAGCCAGTGCACTGCAGTCGCCTTTCGCCCCCACTGGAACTGTTCAGGTCCACTCTGGAGTGTGTTGAGTTTAAGAGGCCGCAATCACAGAGCCCGTGGGGTGCTCCCCTGGTTTCAAAGGCTGCCCCAACCGCTAGATTTTTATTAACGTCTACTACAGCTACACCAATCGTAAACCCAGCCTACTTGTTGCAAAAGTCCCTACCACTTAGAAGTCACCCAGCCAATTTGCAGCGTAATCTCTTCCACTTGTAAGTCTCTGAGCTGTAGCAATACCTAAGTGCTCTGATAAAACATGCATAAAAGAAACTATTGGCTTTTAACCTCCTCTTGGAGAGAAGAGAGTCTCCGACCCTGGATCTCAGGGGTTCTATGGAGGGACTGTCAGGAATCCTGTAAGAGCATCCCATCCACACAACGTCTTGCTATAAAACAAAGCAGAATGTGTGGTGATGGAACTCCAGGTTGACAGAGCCTTGTCCTTGTTTCAAACAATGTGCTAACAAGGTGCTAACAAGGTGCTGAACGGAGTGCCAGTGGCACAAAGGATAACGCTTATGACTATGGATCAAAGGATTCTAGCTTAGCAATCGTAAACCCAGCCTACTTGCTGCAAAAGTCCCTACCAGGCCCAACCCTGTCTTTCTTTCGAGTTCAGATGAGATCAGGCATTGCCAGAGTGGTATGGCCGTAAGCGAGAGCAGCCGTCAAGAGTTAGCTATTTAAAAATAGGCGCAGCACCAGGAGCCGAGCGCAGCTCAGCTTGCATTGACACAGCACCGACAGAAACAAGGCCCTTGTCCCCTCAATTGTTTACCTGTTTTTTTTTTTTTTTTTTCTGTTTCTGCTCCGGGGCACCGACAGCTCTTGCTAAGTTAAACCAGCCAAGTCACTGTACCTACTTTACCCCGAATGGAATCAGGGGAAGTGGGTTCACTGACTTGGCTGGTTCCAGAGTTCAAAGAGGAATTCAGAGGTTTTTTTTTATATTTTGGGAAGTGTATTAGCTGCCAAATGAAGGAATTTAAAAAGCTTACAGCACCTGGTATTCCCAGGCGGTCTCCCATCCAAGTACCAACCAGGCCCAACCCTGCTTTGCTTCCGAGTTCAGATGAGATATTTTAATTTTTTTTTAAATTAAAATCAAATATTTACATTTTTACAAAGAAATGATCACATCACACAAAAATCACATGATAGTTACAACACTCATTATTAGACTTCATATTTTTCCCATAACCAACTTAAGATGTTGTCCTTGTATTCAACTATTACGTTCCCTTTTACCATTATTTCTATAAATACATCCTCCTTTTCTTGTACTATAAAATAGTTGAATATCAATTTTACAGCCATCTCCATTCTGTTTTTAAACATACGCCATATATCCACTCTCTTCCCATCATGTTTAGCCATATTTCTCCTTATCCAAATCACATACTTAGCAATTGTTATACATAGATTAAAAGCATACATACCACATTCATTTTGACCAAATAAATATTTTTTTCCCAGTTCTTTTGTTCATCCACATATATGTCCCCTATTAACGATTTAGCAATTTCTTAAATTTTTCCATAATTCCTCCAACTTTTCACAATAGAAGAACAAATGTAATAAACCTTCCCCTTCCTTCCTAAACACCTTACATATTATATCTTGTTCAATTGCCATTTTACACAATCTCATTTCTGTTAATATGCAATTATGTCTCAATAAATAATTACAATTTTGTAAAATTGGTTCCATATATTTCATTCTGACATTTCCCCATATTTCTTTTTCATTTAAATCCTCATATCTTTCCTTCCAGTAGTTGAATGCTATAGGTCTTATAAAAGCCTTTGATCTAAAAACAACATAAAAACTCTTAACTGTACATAAGCTCATATTGATCTTTTCTCCATTTTTTTTTCTTAAAATAGACCTCTGGTAATTCTTCCTTATCCCGCAACTCTTTTTTTTTCAATTATTTCAATCCAATCTTTTGGTATTGCTTTTTTCAAATCATGATATTGTCTTTGTAATTTTGTTTTAGACAGAACTGAAGTTTTTGCCAAGACTGCCCTCATAAGTGGCAGCTCCCATATGGTTTAGCGGTCAGGATTCCTGGTTTTCACCCAGGCGGCCTGGCTTCGACTCCCGGTATGGGAAGCCTTGAGTATTTTTTGCCACTGCCCTTTTTTTCCAGCAGTCGGACTGCAGCAACTTTAAGGGGGTGGGCTTGTGTTGGACTCTCGTAAGCCTTCGATAGCTCAGTTGGTAGAGCGGAGGACTGTAGGTGTGTTGTTGGCAATCCTTAGGTCGCTGGTTCGACTCCGGCTCGAAGGAGGTCTTTTGCCCTTTCATGCCTGTGCAGTTCGCATATATTTTCATAGCTCAAAAGTAAGTTCCCTGACCGGGAATCGAACCCGGGCCGCGGCGGTGAGAGCGCCGAATCCTAAGCACTAGACCACCAGGGAAGGTCTTGCAGAAGCTTGCCCTCAAGTCTAGCTGTGGGCCTCCACGCAAGTATGCTGCAGCTGCTCTGACAAAAATAAATCTAATGCTTGTAACCTCCTCCTGGAGAGGAGAAAGTCTCAGACCCTGGATCACAGTTCTTCTAGGGAGGGACTGTCACATGCACTGTAAGAGCATCCTATCGACACCACAACTTGCCATAATAACGAAGGACAGCATGTGTTGAACGAACTCCGTGTTGAATGAACTCTGTGTTGACTGAACTGTGTCCTTATCACAAGCAACAAGATAAGATGAAAAGATAAGCAGACAGGGCCAGTGGCACAATGGATAACGCGTCTGACTACGGATCAGAAGATTCTAGGTTCGACTCCTGGCTGGCTCGCTCTGGTCTTTTTGCTTTGATGTCAGCCAGTGCACTGCAGTCGCCTTTCGCCCCCACTGGAACTGTTCAGGTCCACTCTGGAGTGTGTTGAGTTTAAGAGGCCGCAATCACAGAGCCCGTGGGGTGCTCCCCTGGTTTCAAAGGCTGCCCCAACCGCTAGATTTTTATTAACGTCTACTACAGCTACACCAATCGTAACCCAGCCTACTTGTTGCAAAAGTCCCTACCACTTAGAAGTCACCCAGCCAATTTGCAGCGTAATCTCTTCCACTTGTAAGTCTCTGAGCTGTAGCAATACCTAAGTGCTCTGATAAAACATGCATAAAAGAAACTATTGGCTTTTAACCTCCTCTTGGAGAGAAGAGAGTCTCCGACCCTGGATCTCAGGGGTTCTATGGAGGGACTGTCAGGAATCCTGTAAGAGCATCCCATCCACACAACGTCTTGCTATAAAACAAAGCAGAATGTGTGGTGATGGAACTCCAGGTTGACAGAGCCTTGTCCTTGTTTCAAACAATGTGCTAACAAGGTGCTGAACGGAGTGCCAGTGGCACAAAGGATAACGCTTATGACTATGGATCAAAGGATTCTAGCTTAGCAATCGTAAACCCAGCCTACTTGCTGCAAAAGTCCCTACCAGGCCCAACCCTGTCTTTCTTTCGAGTTCAGATGAGATCAGGCATTGCCAGAGTGGTATGGCCGTAAGCGAGAGCAGCCGTCAAGAGTTAGCTATTTAAAAATAGGCGCAGCACCAGGAGCCGAGCGCAGCTCAGCTTGCATTGACACAGCACCGACAGAAACAAGGCCCTTGTCCCCTCAATTGTTTACCTGTTTTTTTTTTTTTTTTCTGTTTCTGCTCCGGGGCACCGACAGCTCTTGCTAAGTTAAACCAGCCAAGTCACTGTACCTACTTTACCCCGAATGGAATCAGGGGAAGTGGGTTCACTGACTTGGCTGGTTCCAGAGTTCAGAGAGGAATTCAGAGGTTTTTTTTTATATTTTGGGAAGTGTATTAGCTGCCAAATGAAGGAATTTAAAAAGCTTACAGCACCTGGTATTCCCAGGCGGTCTCCCATCCAAGTACCAACCAGGCCCAACCCTGCTTTGCTTCCGAGTTCAGATGGGATATTTAAATGTTTTTTTTAATTAAAATCAAATATTTACATTTTTACAAAGAAATGATCACATCACACAAAAATCACATGATAGTTACAACACTCATTATTAGACTTCATATTTTTCCCATAACCAACTTAAAATGTTGTCCTTGTATTCAACCATTACGTTCCCTTTTACCATTATTTCTATAAATACATCCTCCTTTTCTTGTACTATAAAATAGTTGAATATCAATTTTACAGCCATCTCCATTCTGTTTTTAAACATACGCCATATATCCACTCTCTTCCCATCATGTTTAGCCATATTTCTCCTTATCCAAATCACATACTTAGCAATTGTTATACATAGATTAAAAGCATACATACCACATTCATTTTGACCAAATAAATATTTTTTTCCCAGTTCTTTTGTTCATCCACATATATGTCCCCTATTAACGATTTAGCAATTTTCTTAAATTTTTCCATAATTCCTCCAACTTTTCACAATAGAAGAACAAATGTAATAAACCTTCCCCTTCCTTCCTAAACACCTTACATATTATATCTTGTTCAATTGCCATTTTACACAATCTCATTTCTGTTAATATGCAATTATGTCTCAATAAATAATTACAATTTTGTAAAATTGGTTCCATATATTTCATTCTGACATTTCCCCATATTTCTTTTTCATTTAAATCCTCATATCTTTCCTTCCAGTAGTTGAATGCTATAGGTCTTATAAAAGCCTTTGATCTAAAAACAACATAAAAACTCTTAACTGTACATAAGCTCATATTGATCTTTTCTCCATTTTTTTTTCTTAAAATAGACCTCTGGTAATTCTTCCTTATCCCGCAACTCTTTTTTTTCAATTATTTCAATCCAATCTTTTGGTATTGCTTTTTTCAAATCATGATATTGTCTTTGTAATTTTGTTTTAGAAAGAACTGAAGTTTTTGCCAAGACTGCCCTCATAAGTGGCAGCTCCCATATGGTCTAGCGGTCAGGATTCCTGGTTTTCACCCAGGCGGCCCGGCTTCGACTCCCGGTATGGGAAGCCTTGAGTATCTTTTGCCACTGCCCTTTTTTCCAGCAGTCGGACTGCAGCAACTTTAAGGGGGTGGGCTTGTGTTGGACTCTCGTAAGCCTTCGATAGCTCAGTTGGTAGAGCGGAGGACTGTAGGTGTGTTGTTGGCAATCCTTAGGTCGCTGGTTCGACTCCGGCTCGAAGGAGGTCTTTTGCCCTTTCATGCCTGTGCAGTTCGCATATATTTTCATAGCTCAAAAGTAAATTCCCTGACCGGGAATCGAACCCGGGCCGCGGCGGTGAGAGCGCCGAATCCTAACCACTAGACCACCAGGGAAGGTCTTACAGAAGCTTGCCCTCAAGTCTAGCTGTGGGCCTCCATGCAAGTATGCTGCAGCTGCTCTGACAAAAATAAATCTAATGCTTGTAACCTCCTCCTGGAGAGGAGAAAGTCTCAGACCCTGGATCACAGTTCTTCTAGGGAGGGACTGTCACATGCACTGTAAGAGCATCCTATCGACACCACAACTTGCCATAATAACGAAGGACAGCATGTGTTGAACGAACTCCGTGTTGAATGAACTCTGTGTTGACTGAACTGTGTCCTTATCACAAGCAACAAGATAAAGATGAAAAGATAAGCAGACAGGGCCAGTGGCACAATGGATAACGCGTCTGACTACGGATCAGAAGATTCTAGGTTCGACTCCTGGCTGGCTCGCTCTGGTCTTTTTGCTTTGATGTCAGCCAGTGCACTGCAGTCGCCTTTCGCCCCCACTGGAACTGTTCAGGTCCACTCTGGAGTGTGTTGAGTTTAAGAGGCCGCAATCACAGAGCCCGTGGGGTGCTCCCCTGGTTTCAAAGGCTGCCCCAACCGCTAGATTTTTATTAACGTCTACTACATCTACACCAATCGTAAACCCAGCCTACTTGTTGCAAAGTCCCTACCACTTAGAAGTCACCCAGCCAATTTGCAGCGTAATCTCTTCCACTTGTAAGTCTCTGAGCTGTAGCAATACCTAAGTGCTCTGATAAAACATGCATAAAAGAAACTATTGGCTTTTAACCTCCTCTTGGAGAGAAGAGAGTCTCCGACCCTGGATCTCAGGGGTTCTATGGAGGGACTGTCAGGAATCCTGTAAGAGCATCCCATCCACACAACGTCTTGCTATAAAACAAAGCAGAATGTGTGGTGATGGAACTCCAGGTTGACAGAGCCTTGTCCTTGTTTCAAACAATGTGCTAACAAGGTGCTGAACGGAGTGCCAGTGGCACAAAGGATAACGCTTATGACTATGGATCAAAGGATTCTAGCTTAGCAATCGTAAACCCAGCCTACTTGCTGCAAAAGTCCCTACCAGGCCCAACCCTGTCTTTCTTTCGAGTTCAGATGAGATCAGGCATTGCCAGAGTGGTATGGCCGTAAGCGAGAGCAGCCGTCAAGAGTTAGCTATTTAAAAATAGGCGCAGCACCAGGAGCCGAGCGCAGCTCAGCTTGCATTGACACAGCACCGACAGAAACAAGGCCCTTGTCCCCTCAATTGTTTACCTGTTTTTTTTTTTTTTTCTGTTTCTGCTCCGGGGCACCGACAGCTCTTGCTAAGTTAAACCAGCCAAGTCACTGTACCTACTTTACCCCGAATGGAATCAGGGGAAGTGGGTTCACTGACTTGGCTGGTTCCAGAGTTCAGAGAGGAATTCAGAGGTTTCTTTTTTTTATATTTTGGGAAGTGTATTAGCTGCCAAATGAAGGAATTTAAAAAGCTTACAGCACCTGGTATTCCCAGGCGGTCTCCCATCCAAGTACCAACCAGGCCCAACCCTGCTTTGCTTCCGAGTTCAGATGAGATATTTTAATTTTTTTTAAATTAAAATCAAATATTTACATTTTTACAAAGAAATGATCACATCACACAAAAATCACATGATAGTTACAACACTCATTATTAGACTTCATATTTTTCCCATAACCAACTTAAGATGTTGTCCTTGTATTCAACTATTACGTTCCCTTTTACCATTATTTCTATAAATACATCCTCCTTTTCTTGTACTATAAAATAGTTGAATATCAATTTTACAGCCATCTCCATTCTGTTTTTAAACATACGCCATATATCCACTCTCTTCCCATCATGTTTAGCCATATTTCTCCTTATCCAAATCACATACTTAGCAATTGTTATACATAGATTAAAAGCATACATACCACATTCATTTTGACCAAATAAATATTTTTTTCCCAGTTCTTTTGTTCATCCACATATATGTCCCCTTTTAACGATTTAGCAATTTTCTTAAATTTTTCCATAATTCCTCCAACTTTTCACAATAGAAGAACAAATGTAATAAACCTTCCCCTTCCTTCCTAAACACCTTACATATTATATCTTGTTCAATTGCCATTTTACACAATCTCATTTCTGTTAATATGCAATTATGTCTCAATAAATAATTACAATTTTGTAAAATTGGTTCCATATATTTCATTCTGACATTTCCCCATATTTCTTTTTCATTTAAATCCTCATATCTTTCCTTCCAGTAGTTGAATGCTATAGGTCTTATAAAAGCCTTTGATCTAAAAACAACATAAAAACTCTTAACTGTACATAAGCTCATATTGATCTTTTCTCCATTTTTTTTTCTTAAAATAGACCTCTGGTAATTCTTCCTTATCCCGCAACTCTTTTTTTTTTCAATTATTTCAATCCAATCTTTTGGTATTGCTTTTTTCAAATCATGATATTGTCTTTGTAATTTTGTTTTAGAAAGAACTGAAGTTTTTGCCAAGACTGCCCTCATAAGTGGCAGCTCCCATATGGTCTAGCGGTCAGGATTCCTGGTTTTCACCCAGGCGGCCCGGCTTCGACTCCCGGTATGGGAAGCCTTGAGTATCTTTTGCCACTGCCCTTTTTTTCCAGCAGTCGGACTGCAGCAACTTTAAGGGGGTGGGCTTGTGTTGGACTCTCGTAAGCCTTCGATAGCTCAGTTGGTAGAGCGGAGGACTGTAGGTGTGTTGTTGGCAATCCTTAGGTCGCTGGTTCGACTCCGGCTCGAAGGAGGTCTTTTGCCCTTTCATGCCTGTGCAGTTCGCATATATTTTCATAGCTCAAAAGTAAATTCCCTGACCGGGAATCGAACCCGGGCCGCGGCGGTGAGAGCGCCGAATCCTAACCACTAGACCACCAGGGAAGGTCTTACAGAAGCTTGCCCTCAAGTCTAGCTGTGGGCCTCCATGCAAGTATGCTGCAGCTGCTCTGACAAAAATAAATCTAATGCTTGTAACCTCCTCCTGGAGAGGAGAAAGTCTCAGACCCTGGATCACAGTTCTTCTAGGGAGGGACTGTCACATGCACTGTAAGAGCATCCTATCGACACCACAACTTGCCATAATAACGAAGGACAGCATGTGTTGAACGAACTCCGTGTTGAATGAACTCTGTGTTGACTGAACTGTGTCCTTATCACAAGCAACAAGATAAAGATGAAAGATAAGCAGACAGGGCCAGTGGCACAATGGATAACGCGTCTGACTACGGATCAGAAGATTCTAGGTTCGACTCCTGGCTGGCTCGCTCTGGTCTTTTTGCTTTGATGTCAGCCAGTGCACTGCAGTCGCCTTTCGCCCCCACTGGAACTGTTCAGGTCCACTCTGGAGTGTGTTGAGTTTAAGAGGCCGCAATCACAGAGCCCGTGGGGTGCTCCCCTGGTTTCAAAGGCTGCCCCAACCGCTAGATTTTTATTAACGTCTACTACAGCTACACCAATCGTAAACCCAGCCTACTTGTTGCAAAAGTCCCTACCACTTAGAAGTCACCCAGCCAATTTGCAGCGTAATCTCTTCCACTTGTAAGTCTCTGAGCTGTAGCAATACCTAAGTGCTCTGATAAAACATGCATAAAAGAAACTATTGGCTTTTAACCTCCTCTTGGAGAGAAGAGAGTCTCCGACCCTGGATCTCAGGGGTTCTATGGAGGGACTGTCAGGAATCCTGTAAGAGCATCCCATCCACACAACGTCTTGCTATAAAACAAAGCAGAATGTGTGGTGATGGAACTCCAGGTTGACAGAGCCTTGTCCTTGTTTCAAACAATGTGCTAACAAGGTGCTGAACGGAGTGCCAGTGGCACAAAGGATAACGCTTATGACTATGGATCAAAGGATTCTAGCTTAGCAATCGTAAACCCAGCCTACTTGCTGCAAAAGTCCCTACCAGGCCCAACCCTGTCTTTCTTTCGAGTTCAGATGAGATCAGGCATTGCCAGAGTGGTATGGCCGTAAGCGAGAGCAGCCGTCAAGAGTTAGCTATTTAAAAATAGGCGCAGCACCAGGAGCCGAGCGCAGCTCAGCTTGCATTGACACAGCACCGACAGAAACAAGGCCCTTGTCCCCTCAATTGTTTACCTGTTTTTTTTTTTTTTCTGTTTCTGCTCCGGGGCACCGACAGCTCTTGCTAAGTTAAACCAGCCAAGTCACTGTACCTACTTTACCCCGAATGGAATCAGGGGAAGTGGGTTCACTGACTTGGCTGGTTCCAGAGTTCAGAGAGGAATTCAGAGGTTTCTTTTTTTTATATTTTGGGAAGTGTATTAGCTGCCAAATGAAGGAATTTAAAAAGCTTACAGCACCTGGTATTCCCAGGCGGTCTCCCATCCAAGTACCAACCAGGCCCAACCCTGCTTTGCTTCCGAGTTCAGATGAGATATTTTAATTTTTTTTAAATTAAAATCAAATATTTACATTTTTACAAAGAAATGATCACATCACACAAAAATCACATGATAGTTACAACACTCATTATTAGACTTCATATTTTTCCCATAACCAACTTAAGATGTTGTCCTTGTATTCAACTATTACGTTCCCTTTTACCATTATTTCTATAAATACATCCTCCTTTTCTTGTACTATAAAATAGTTGAATATCAATTTTACAGCCATCTCCATTCTGTTTTTAAACATACGCCATATATCCACTCTCTTCCCATCATGTTTAGCCATATTTCTCCTTATCCAAATCACATACTTAGCAATTGTTATACATAGATTAAAAGCATACATACCACATTCATTTTGACCAAATAAACGAAAACGGTTTTCTAAAAAAAAAAAAAAAAAAAAAAAAAAAGGTTAAGAATATTATTTTATTACAAAGTTTTGCAGGCTCTAGAGTGCCCTGATTTCTTAATGGTGTAACTAAAAATTCTATTCGAGGGGTAAAATTAAATGAATTTGATAAGTATCGTTAATAAAATATTTATAATATGAACTTGCTTTGTTATATCTTTACCTGCTTTGCGCACTTATGCGTGCTCTCTCACCAGCAGCAGTTGATTGACACACATTGCTTAAAGGCGCTACACACACAGCCCCACACCTTGGTATGGAGCGGCAAGTGCTGAAACACGCAACCAGTTTTATTTGTTGTCGATTTGCGTGTTGTTCCTTTTTTAAAGTGTCTTTTATTTTTTAAATCTCTCAAATTAGGCTCTTTTAGGCTATTAGGAGATATTAGTTCAATTATGCGCCGTAGGCCATTGACCAACACCCCCTGCATACAGTTTAGGCTACACACTGCAGGTCTACAGTTCTGATGTGTTATGAATTGTTTTAGTTTTTATTGTAAAATATACATTATAATCCAGTACAAAGTAAAATAATATTTATTAATGGCCATTGGCAGCGTATAGCCGTTAAGCTTAAATAGTCGAAGTATGTTTTTATTAATATTAAAACTAATTACAAAATAGCCAACTTTTGATTTTATTTTATTTCCGTGTATTTTTATCAAACTAAAAATGCAATTGTATTTTGGTTTGAATTTTATTAGAAATGTAATATTTAGGCAACACTATTTCTACATAACTGTAACACGGGGAGCGACAGAGACAACTGAGGTTTAGGATCCACGTGCAGGTTTATTCAAACTCAGGGAGGCAATGGTCAACACAGGTGCAAACAGATGTATGAAGGCAGTCCAGAATCGTAGTTAAACACAGGCGAGAGGTCGATAGACAGGCGGCAGACAAGGAGAAAGGGAAGCCAGGCAAAGATCAAAACACTGAGAAACTAGACTAGGAAAACGCGTTGTAGTGTCACTATACAGATAACAAGACTCGGCAAAGGCAGGGAGTGTGTGTGGTTTAAATAGTGTGTGTAATCAGTCTCTGACAATCCTCAGCTGGTGCAAATGTAATCAGTCAAAATGAGGAAGCATGCGTGTTTGTGAACGGAGTGCATGTATGAAAATGTAGTCCATGAATGGCGGATTTGTAGTCCATAGGTTATTGTGAGGGTGAGGGCTTACCAGCGACCTCTGGTGGTTAGAGATCGCTGGTAATCATGACAGAGCCCCCCCTCTAGGAGTGGCTTCCAGACACTCCTAATACTGATCAGGCGGGAGGTGGAGGGGAGGCGGAAGAGGGGGAGGGATGGAGGGCCAGGACCATGTAGAGGAGGCGTACCTGAAGCATGGAGCTGAGGAGGGCCTGGAGCATGAAGCTGAGGAAGGCCTGGAGAATGGAGCTGAGGAAGGCCTGGAGCTCTGGAGGGCCTGGAGCTGCAGTGGCCCTGGATCATGGAGCTGCGGAGGGCTTGGAGCCTTACTTTCAGCAGACATCGGCGGGTCATATGAACCTGGTGGCCATTCAGGAAGCTCAGGCGGCGGCGGCCATTCAGGAAACTCAGGCGGTGGCGGCGGCCATTCAGGAAGCTCAGGCTGCGGCCATTCAGGAAGCTCAGGCGGCGGCAGCTCTGGCAGCAGTGGCGGTAGTGGCTCTGGCAGCTCTGGAGGATCTGGCAGCTCTGGAGGATCTGGCAGCTCTGGAAATGACTGAGGGTCTGGCAGCTCTGGAAATGACTGAGGGTCTGGCAGCTCTGGAAATGACTGAGGGTCTGGCAGCTCTTGAGGATCTGGCAGCTCTGGAAATGACTGAGGGTCTGGCAGCTCTGGAAATGACTGAGGGTCTGGCAGCTCTGGAGGATCTGGCGGCAGTGGTTCTGGCAGCTCTGGCGGCAGTGGCTCAGGCAGTGGCACTGGCAGTAGTGGCTCTGGCGATGGTCTTTCAAGAACTTGAACTGGAACTATGGCAGGAACAAAGGCAGGAACAGAAAGCCATCTTGTGAGCCGGAGAACTGGAAGCAGCCATCTTGTGAGCTGGAGGACTGGAAGCGGCCATCTTGTGAGCTGGAGGACTGGAAGCGGCCATCTTGTGAGCTGAAGGATTGAGAGCGGCCATCTTGTGAGCTGAAGGATGTACCGTATACTGGAGAGATGGTGATGCCAGCATTAATGTTTCGGTGGAGTGTACAGCAAGCCCTGTTGTCATCTGTTCATGCTGTACACTGCCCCTCCCCAAAAAACATTTAGGAGTTTCCTCCACCTCTCCTACGGTGAAGGGGGACCCACTCATTTGTAGTGCCAGGTCAATAGTTCTTTATTGAACAGTGAGGATCATTTAATGGCATCTGTGAGTATAGTGGTTCAGATAGCCCACCATGAAAAAATATCATGAGACATACCTAACTTATCGATGTTAAATGTGATAGTTCAATAAAGTCCTCCACATATTCTTCGATTGACCGGGCTCCCTGACGCAGGCACATGATTTTAATCCCCGCTGGATCCATGTTAGGCCGAGTCTTCTGTAACACGGGGAGCGACAGAGACAACTGAGGTTTAGGATCCACGTGCAGGTTTATTCAAACTCAGGGAGGCAATGGTCAACACAGGTGCAAACAGATGTATGAAGGTAGTCCAGAATCGTAGTTAAACACAGGCAAGAGGTCGGTAGACAGGCGGCAGACAAGGAGAAAGGAAAACCAGGCAAAGATCAAAACACGGAGAAACTAGACTAGGAAACCGCGTTGTAGTGTCACTATACAGATAACAAGACTCGTCAAAGGCAGGGAGTGTGTGTGTTGTTTAAATAGTGTGTGTAATCAGTCTCTGACAATCCTCAGCTGGTGCAAATGTAATCAGTCAAAATAAGGAAGCATGTGTGTTTGTGAACGGAGTACGTATATGAAAATGTAGTCCATGAATGGCGGATTTGTAGTCCATAGGTTATTGTGAGGGTGAGTGCTTACCAGCGACCTCTGGTGGTTAGAGATCGCTGGTAATCATGAAAATAACATTGGCTCTGATTGCGTTTTTAGAGATATCCTAGATTGACTTTTGGCTGAAAAACATTAACTGTTCATTTCAGTGCTGTATTTTGACATTTCACAAGGGCTTCAGCTGGTACCGGCCTCAATTTCACGACGTGATGTTTATGTGGTGTCTACATATCGATGTCTGGATGACAGCGAGAGCGAGATGAGATGAAACCTCAGATTTAATGTGCAGCTGCACAGTTTCTGCATATTTTGACTCTAGGCTCATCTAAATTTAAATATTGTCGAAATATTGCTAGACAGACAAAGTAAATTTTGATTTTGGAAGAGAGCTGCTTCAGTAATGAAAGACACAGTTGGTGGACACACACACGCACGCACACACACACAGGATACACTTATAGGCTTATTCATTATTGATTTATTTACATTAAACGCACAGTAATTAAATTTAAAAAAGAAAGGCATAACTTCAGAAAAAGTGCTCACTGCTGTTTCCGCGATTTCTGAGGTTGTTTTGTTTCTCTGCCATTTGCTTATCAGTGGTGGGGCATTGCTAGATTACTTTTGTTTTAATCAGAGATTAAGATTAGGACTTCATTAATTTTCCTTTCGGCTTAGTCCCTTTATCAATCCGGGCTCACCACAGCGGAATGAACCGCCAACTTATCCAGCATGTTTTTACGCAGCAGATGCCCTTCAAGCTGCAACCCATCTCTGGGAAACATCCATACACACTCATTCACTACAGAAAATGTAGCCTACCCCATTCACCTGCACCGCAGGTTTTTGGACTGTGGGGGAAACCAGAGCACCTGGAGGGAACCCACGTGAATGCAGGGAGAACATGCAAACTCCACACAGAAACACCAACTGACCCAACCGAGGCTCAAACCAGCGACTTTCTAGCTGACAGCACTACCTACTGCGCCACTGCGTCACCCCAAGATTAGGCCTACTGTATATAGCCAATTTCAGTTATTTAGCGTAATGTATAGTTATTTAGTTTAATTAGAGTAATTTATAAATATATAAATTATTTAGTGCTTTTTGGATTTAGGCATAGGCCGAGAATAAAACTTAACATTACTTGTAAATACAAAAGATTATACGGTTTAGTTTAGTTTATTTGATGCCACTGTATGGCATGTTGAATGTTACAATTACAAAGATTTTAATTAAACAAGTGCACTACCACAAGATATTTTTGTAGGTGTAAAAATATAAATATTAATTCTCATATTCTTGCCTTATTTATCTTTAATGTAAATATAAAACACTATGCAATGCGTGGTTTACCTAAGAAAAAAAGGCGCAGCAAGGCAAAAAGTTAGTCTAGAGCCCTGTATTGGATAGATTAAGTGATAGATTGTGTGTGCATTTTAATAACATTGACACTACTTTTACGATTGATTAAACTAGGGATGCTAACGATTATTCGATTGATTTATTGTCGGTAACCCTTCAAACCCAATAGACCTCATCGATGACCGATTAAGCATGGGTAATTAAGTTATGTTTTGCGCTGTGAGACGCGTCCCTGAATTCATACATTACATAATCAAGTGTGTGCAGTTTACGTTACCTTATGGAGTCGTGCACTCTCTTGATTGTGTATATTGGGGACACATAAAACCCTGTTATGCACAGATCTCGTTTATGTCCGCTGGTGCTGCCGTTAATCTGCAGGTCAAGTAATCAAAAAGTAGGCTACATGACGTTTAATTATGGGTAGCAGGTTAATAAGACCAAACACTGGTTGTGCAAACTTTAACTACTCCCTCTAAAATATTAGTGTTTCAAGCTATATTATCTTTTTATAGACTGGCATAGGCCTAAATAGGCATCACGGTCAAACATTTAGTTTATATAAAACAAGCGCTTACCTCATTTCACTGAGATCATTATGAGGATCATATTGCATATTCGGGTAAGCAGCCTAGTAAATAATGTACTTTATTAATGGATTGTTTATAAGGACTAAGCTATTAAATACTGTAATTCTCCGAATGGAAAATGCTTGGGTTGTTTGATAATATCTATCATATCATGGAAAACTTTATCTATCATGTATATGATCTGCCTCTCATCCTTCAATATTACAGATCGATTTATCAGAGGATTTGTCATAAGAGAAATGTTAACAAGAGGATTTTCTTCATGGAGACCCATCTAAAAACAATCGACAATCAACAATCAATAATTCATTTAGTATAAATACAAGTTTTAGTAACAATAACTTATACCGAAACATACCTTTGTACATGAAAGAGCAGGTTCTCGGTAACCTTTAAGACAAGCTCATCGCATAAGAAACGACTCTCGCTTATGACGTCCGCTTCGCAGGCATTTCACGTTGTATGCGTCACCATCGCATTTGTACACAGGCTTTAAATTAATGCTTTTTGTCTACTGCGCCAACGAGGCGGACTGCTGGAGCTGGGCAAGCTGTGAAACACCAGCTTCCATGTCATGGTGCTGCGATGTGGCTCCTAGGAGACAGCTCCAGCTAAGTTTGCGTGTCAGAATGGCCGAGCGGTCTAAGGCGCTGCGTTCAGGTCGCAGTCTCCCCTGGAGGCGTGGGTTCGAATCCCACTCCTGACAAACCAAATCTTTGGCTGTGCGTTCAGGCTCAAGTATTTAACTCTCTGGCGCCATGTCCGAGTGATACAGTAACACTGACAAAGCGCCGCATCAATCTCTTTGCGTCACAGTTTACAAAGCATAGCAGTGGCCCTGGCAACCTTAATGGGCACTGTAGACTGCAAGTTTTGAGGCATTTGCGTAACATCAAGGCATTGTCCACAGCAACTCGGAAAAGCATGTGTTCAAAACAATGGACATGGGCTTTAAAGCAAGTGCACCGAAACGGGATCAAAAGAATTGTCTTGGTATGCCATGTAGTGGAATGTCCTGAGATGCCGTTTATTTTTAATTCAATGGGATTCGCAGGACTTTTCGGCTAATCCTCTTACAACGTCAAGTCATGACATTTGACGGATGCACGTCAAACGTCAAGCGATAACGTGACAGGAATGGGAGCATCTTGCCATCATGGCTTGAGACTCAGGAGATGTTCTTGGAACGTCACGCCGCATGCCCTCCAGAGGAGCTGTAGCCTTTTTTGCCCCCGGGAAGCATAAATGGCACGGAAGGCAATAAAGTACGCCGCCCAGTCACCTAAGTGCTCCCGTGTGCCAAAACGTACCACCTTGCCCCGTGTGAGGCTCGAACTCACGACCTTCAGATTATGAGACTGACGCGCTGCCTACTGCGCCAACGAGGCGGACTGCTGGAGCTGGGCAAGCTGTGAAACACCAGCTTCCATGTCATGGTGCTTCGATGTGGCTCCTAGGAGACAGCTCCAGCAAAGTGTGCGTGTCAGAATGGCCGAGCGGTCTAAGGCGCTGCGTTCAGGTCGCAGTCTCCCCCGGAGGCGTGGGTTAGAATCCCACTCCTGACAAACCAAATCTTTGGCTGTGCGTTCAGGCTTAAGTATTTAACTCTCTGGCGCCATGTCCGAGTGATACAGTAACACTGACAAAGCGCTGCAACTCGGAAAAGCATGTGAACAAAACAATGGACGTGGGCTTTAATGCAAGTGCATCGAAAGGGCATCAAAAGAATTGCCTTGGAATGCCATGTAGTGGAATGTCCTGAGATGCCGTTTATTTTTAAGGCAATGGGATTCGCAGGGCTTTTCGGCTAATTCTCTTACAACGTCAAGTCATGACATTTGACTCTTTGTGGGAAAGAGAAGAAAAAAAGCCGTGTCAGTCAATCAACGCGTCTTTTTCAAGACGCTGTTCTGAATGTGCGTTTCTGGATGCGGTAGTTCCTATCTCCGGATGATAGGCACGAGTATCGCATCACAGGTTTGGGGGTCCAGCATGTTGATGCAGTGCCCGCGGACAGCTCATGCTCTCACTGTGAGGACGTGGCTGTTGCACAGCTGAGATCTCAGGCTCAAGTATTTAACCCTCTGGCGCCATGTCCGAGTGATACAGTAACACTGACAAAGTGCTGCATCAATCTCTTTGCGCCACAATTTACGCAGCGGAGCAGTGGCCCTGGCAGCGTTAATGGGCACTGTAGACTGCAAGATTTGAGGCGATTGCGCAACATTAAGGCATTGTCCACAGCAACTCGGAAAAGCATGTGTTCAAAACAATGGACGTGGGCTTTAAAGCAAGTGCACCGAAACGGGATCAAAAGAATTGTCTTGGTATGCCATGTAGTGGAATGTCCTGAGATGCCGTTTTTATTTTAATTCAATGGGATTCGCAGGGCTTTTCGGCTAATCCTCTTACAACGTCAAGTCATGACATTTGACGGATCCACGTCAAACGTCAAGCGATAACGTGACAGGAATGGGAGCATCTTGCCATCATGGCTTCAGACTCAGGAGATGTTCTTGGAATGTCACGCCGCATGCCCTCCAGAGGAGCTGTAGCCTTTTTTGCCCCCAGTAAGCATAAATGGCACGGAAGGCAATAAAGTACGCCGCCCGGTCACCTAAGTGCTCCCGTGTGCCAAAAGGTACCACCTTGCCCCGTGTGAGGCTCAAACTCACGACCTTTAGATTATGAGACTGACGCGCTGCCTACTGCGCCAACGAGGTGGACTGCTGGAGCTGGGCAAGCTGTGAAACACCAGCTTCCATGTCATGGTGCTGCGATGTGGCTCCTAGGAGACAGCTCCAGCTAATTGTGTGTGTCAGGATGGCCGAGCGGTCTAAGGCGCTGCGTTCAGGTCGCAGTCTCCCCTGGAGGCGTGGGTTCGAATCCCACTTCTGACAAACCAAATCTTTGGCTGTGCGTTCAGGCTCAAGTATTTAACTCTCTGGCGCCATGTCCGAGTGATACAGTAACACTGACAAAGCGCCGCATCAATCTCTTTGCGTCACAGTTTACAAAGCATAGCAGTGGCCCTGGCAACCTTAATGGGCACTGTAGACTGCAAGTTTTGAGGCATTTGCGCAACATCAAGGCATTGTCTACAGCAACTCGGAAAAGCATGTGAACAAAACAATGGACGTGGGCTTTAATGCAAGTGCATCAAAAGGGCATCAAAAGAATTGCCTTGGAATGCCATGTAGTGGAATGTCCTGAGATGCCGTTTATTTTTAAGGCAATGGGATTCGCAGGGCTTTTCGGCTAATTCTCTTACAACGTCAAGTCATGACATTTGACTCTTTGTGGGAAAGAGAAGAAAAAAAAGCTGTGTCAGTCAATCAACACATCTTTTTCAAGACGCTGTTCTGAATGTGCGTTTCTGGATGTGGTAGTTCCTATCTCCGGATGATGGGCACGAGTATCGCATCACAGGTCTGGGGGTCCAGCATGTCGATGCAGTGCCCGCGGACAGCTCATGCTCTCACTGTGAGAACGTGGCTGTTGCACAGCTGAGATCTCAGGCTCAAGTATTTAACCCTCTGGCGCCATGTCCGAGTGATACAGTAACACTGACAAAGTGCCGCATCAATCTCTTTGCGCCACAATTTAAGCAGCGTAGCAGTGGCCCTGGCAGCGTTAATGGGCACTGTAGACTGCAAGATTTGAGGCGATTGCACAACATCAAGGCATTGTCCACAGCAACTCGGAAAAGCATGTGTTCAAAACAATGGACGTGGGCTTTAAAGCAAGTGCACCGAAACGGGATCAAAAGAATTGTCTTGGTATGCCATGTAGTGGAATGTCCTGAGATGCCGTTTATTTTTAATTCAATGGGATTCGCAGGGCTTTTGGGTTAATCCTCTTACAACGTCAAGTCATGACATTTGACGGATGCACGTCAAACGTCAAGCGATAACGTGACAGGAATGGGAGCATCTTGCCATCATGGCTTGAGACTCAGGAGATGTTCTTGGAACGTCACGCCGCATGCCCTCCAGAGGAGCTGTAGCCTTTTTTGCCCCCGGGAAGCATAAATGGCACGGAAGGCAATAAAGTACGCCGCCCAGTCACCTAAGTGCTCCCGTGTGCCAAAAGGTACCACCTTGCCCCGTGTGAGTCTCGAACTCACGACCTTCAGATTATGAGACTGACACGCTGCCTACTGCGCCAACGAGGCGGACTGCTGGAGCTGGGCAAGCTGTGAAACACCAGCTTCCATGTCATGGTGCTGCGATGTGGCTCCTAGGAGACAGCTCCGGCTAAGTGTGCGTGTCAGGATGGCCGAGCGGTCTAAGGCGCTGTGTTCAGGTTGCAGTCTCCCCTGGAGGCGTGGGTTCGAATCCCACTTCTGACAAACCAAATCTTTGGCTGTGCGTTCAGGCTCAAGTATTTAACTCTCTGGCGCCATGTCCGAGTGATACAGTAACACTGACAAAGCGCTGCAACTCGGAAAAGCATGTGAACAAAACAATGGACGTGGGCTTTAATGCAAGTGCATCGAAAGGGCATCAAAAGAATTGCCTTGGAATGCCATGTAGTGGAATGTCCTGAGATGCCGTTTACTTTTAAGGCAATGGGATTCGCAGGGCTTTTCGGCTAATTCTCTTACAACGTCAAGTCATGACATTTGACTCTTTGTGGGAAAGAGAAGAAAAAAAGCAGTGTCAGTCAATCAACGCGTCTTTTTCAAGACGCTGTTCTGAATGTGCGTTTCTGGATGCGGTAGTTCCTATCTCCGGATGATGGGCACGAGTATCGCATCACAGGTCTGGGGGTCCAGCATGTCGATGCAGTGCCCGCGGACAGCTCATGCTCTCACTGTGAGGAAATGGGACAAACTCCCCAATGATCCAATTTGTCTAAAATATCTTTGTCAGCAACATAGACAGGCAGATGCATGAAGGAGACAACATAATCTCGATTTTGTAGCCTCTTTACTGTACAGTTTATCCCTTTAATAATCAATCCGTCTGTTAACACATGAGCATCTTCCTCTCTTTCAAGTGTTACTTCATATTCCTTGTTTTGTTTTTGTCTTACAGCCAAAATCTTTCCATCCCCAATCCTCTCCGTCACTGCTTTAATTAAATCCATTGCTCTCACCTCAGTTGTTTGTCCCATATCCACTGTTACAGTTGCTTCTTTTAGATAAATCCTTTTCCTTGCTTCCTTCTCCGATCGGTTTGTTTCTCGTTGTCGTCTGTCCAGTCCATTGTCATTTGCCTTCTCAAATCCGTCCGCTATTGCCAGGTCTGTCACCGTAGATCCGTCCATTGCAAAAAAAAATAGGAATAAAAAACACTCCTCTCGAACAGCTCACGCTGCTGGGAGGATAAACTAAACAAACTCAAAAAAAGTTTAACAAAAATGTATTTGAGTCAAAAATAAAACTAAACAGAAGAAAATGTGGTGAGCCTCTCTCACCAACTGCAGCCAAACACTTCCTGGAATGTACCACTATCACACATGCACAGGGGGGTATGGCCGTAAGCGAGCCCTGTAAGAGCATCCTATCGACACCACAACTTGCCATAATAACAAAGCACAGCATACACTGAATGAACTCCGTGTTGACAGAGCCGTGTCCTCATTACAAACAACAAACTAATGATGACAAGATAAGCAGACATGGCCAGTGGCGCAATGGATAACGTGTCTGACTATGGCTAAGAAGATTCTAGGTTCAACTCCTGGCTGGCTTGCTTTGTACTTTTTGCTTTGCTGTCAGCCAGTGCACTGCGGTCGCCTTTCCCCCCGCTGGAGCTTACGGAAACCATGAGACTGTGTATGAGAGCGTGCGTAAATGTATGAGTGGTACCTGTGCAAGAGGGGCAGTGAAGTGTGCACGATCAGAAAGAACTGAAGTTTGTGTCAAGACTGGCCCTCACAAGTGGCAGCTCCCCTGGTTTTCACCTAGGTGGCCCGGTTTCGACTCCCGGTATGGGAAGGCTTAAGTGTTTTTGCTTCTGCCCTTTTTGGCCTGCAGCAACCTTAAGTGTTGGGCTTGTGCACAACTGCCGTAAGCCTTCGATAGCTCAGTTGGTAGAGCGGACGACTGTAGATGGGATGTTGGCAATCCTTAGGTCGCTGGTTCGACTCCGGCTTGAAGGAAGTCTTTTGCGCTCAGAGCTGCTTTCATGCCTGTGCAGTTCGATTATATTTTAGGCGCTAGAACTCAAAGTTCACCATAGAGGTGAAAAGGAAGTTCCCTGACCGGGAATCGAACCCGGGCCGCGGCGGTGAGAGCGCCGAATCCTGACCACTAGAACATCAGGGAAGGGCCGGCAGAAACTTGCCCCTGGCTTTCTTTGGTCTTTTTGCTGTGCTGTCAGTCAGTGCACTGCGGTCGCCTTTCCCCCCGCTGGAGCTGTTCAGTTCCACTCTGGAGTGAATCGAGTTTCTGGGGCCGCCAGCACAGAGCCCGTGGGGTGCTCCCCTGGTTTCAAAGGCTGCCCCTACTGCTGATTTTTATTAACGTCTACTACAGCTACACCAACCGTAAACCAAGCCTACTTGTTGCATGTCCCTACCACTTAGAAGTCACCCAGCCAACTTGCAGCGTAATCTCTTCCACTTGTAAGTCTCTGAGCTGCAGCAATACCTAAGTGCTCTGATAAAACATGCATAAAAGAAACTATGGCTTTTAACCTCCTTTTGGAGAGGAGAGAGTCTCCGACCCTGGATCTCAGGTCCTCTATGGAGGGACTGTCAGGAATCCTGTAAGAGCATCTCATCCACACAACCTCCTGCCATAAAAACAAAGCAGAATGTGTGGTGACGGAACTCCAGGTTGAAAGAGCCTTGTCCTTGTTTCAAACAATGTGCTAACAAGGTGCTGAACAGAGTGCCAGTGGCACAAAGGATAACGCTAATGACTATGCATCAGAGGATTCTAGCTTATGGAAACCATGAGACTGTGTATGAGAGCGTGTCAAGTGTGCCAAGACTGCGGTCGCCTTTCGCCCCCCGCTGGAGCTGTTCAGTTCCACTCTGGAGTGAGTCGAGTTTAAGGGGCGGCCAGCACAGAGCCCATGGGGTGCTCCCCTGGTTTCAAAGGCTGCCCCATCTGCTGATTTTTATAAACGTCTACTACAGCTACACCAACCGTAAACCAAGCCTACTTGTTGAAAAAGTCCCTACCAGGCCAACCCTGCTTTGCTTCCGAGTTCAGATGAGATCAGGCATTGCCAGGGTGGTATGGCCGTAAGCAAGAGCAGCCGTCAAGAGTTGGCTATTTAAAAATAGGCGCAGCACCAGGAGCCGAGCGCAGCTTTTTTCTGTTTCTGCTCTGGGGCACCAACAGCTCTTGCTAGGTTAAACCAGCCAAGTCAATGTACTCACTTTCCCCCGAATGGAATCAGGGGAAGTGGGTACAATGACTTAGCTGGTTCCAGAGATCAGTGAGGAATTCAGTTTTTTTTTTTTTGTATTTTAGGAAGTGTATTAGCTGCCAAATGAAGAAATTCAAAAAGCTTACAGCACCTGGTATTCCCAGGCGGTCTCCCATCCTGCTTTGCTTCCGAATTCAGATGAGATCAGGCATTGCTTTTTTTATTTTTTATTTTTTTATTAAACTCAAAAATTTACATTTTTACAAAGAAATGATCACATCACATAAAAATCACATGATACTTACAACACTCATTATTAGACTTCATATTTTTCTCATAACCAACTTAAAATGTTGTCCTTTTATTCAACCATTACGTTCCCTTTTACCATTATTTCTATAAATACATCCTTCTTTTCTTGTACTATAAGATAGTTGAATATCAATTTTACAGCCATCTCCATTCTGTTTCTAAACATACGCCATATATCCACTCTTTTCCCATCATGTTTAGCCATATTTCTCCTTATCCAAATCACATACTTAGCAATTGTTATACATAGATTAAAAGCATACATACCACATTCATTTTGACCAAATAAAGAAAAAAAAATTTCCCAGTTCTTTTGTTCATCCACATATTTGTCCCCTATTAACGATTTAGCAATTTTCTTAAATTTTTTCATAATTCCTCCAACTTTTCACAATAGAAGAACAAATGTAATAAACCTTCCCCTTCCTTTATACACACCTTATATGTTATATCTTGTTCAATTCCCATTTTACACAATCTCATTTCTGTTAATATGCAATTATGTCTCAATAAATAATTAAAATTGTCTAAAATTGGTTCCATATATTTCATTCTGACATTTCCCCATATTTCTTTTTCATTTAAATCCTCATATCTTTCCTTCCAGTAGTTGAATGCTATAGGTCTTATAAAAGCCTTTGAGCTAAAAACAACATAAAAACTCTTAACTGTACATAAGCTCATATTGACCTCTTCCCCATTTTTTTTCTTAAAATAGACCTCTGGTAATTCTTCCTTATCCCGCAACTCATTTTTTTTTTTCAATTATTTCAATCCAATCTTTTGGTATTGGTTTTTTCAAATCATGATGTTGTCTTTGTAATTTCGTTTTAACAACTCATTTAGAACCATCCTCCACAGCATCTACAATTACTTGTAATGGTACAAATCCTTTTATCACTTCATATAATACATCTTTAACTTGTCTTAATCCTCCATCCCACCTTTCCTTAAAACATATTTTTTTTCCTTCTCTTAAAATATTTGGATTCTGAAAAAGTGGTTGTTCTACAATCTGAGCCCTTCCTTTTGGTATAATCAACACATTTTCTAAAAATTCTGCCAATGATTCTAAGACCTCAACATAAAATCTTGGCAGACCTGCTATTATCCATTTTTTCATTTTCATCCATAAAACATTACATCCCATATCAAAATGTCCACATTTCTTCAAATAATAGTCTAACACACTTTTCCAAATCACATCCATTTTCCCTTCCAAAAACCTTTGAATAATCTTAATTCTTAATGTTTTCATTTTTAAAAAGCTATCTAAAAGTCCCAGACCTCCTTCTTTTACCTCCACAATCAAAGTATTATAAGCAATTTTGGCTCTTCCATTTCCCCACAAAAACTTTAAAACTACATCCTTAATTTTTTATAGTATACTTCAGGAAATGCAGTTACACTTAACACATACCAGACCTTTGACAACATTAAAGCATTTAAGATTAATACTTTCCCTTTTAACGTCAAATTTCGAGCTTTCCAAAATCTAAGTCTTTTCTCAATTCCATTTAAAACTCCCTCACAATTTAAAATATCTGCTTTATTAGAATCCATCCCCACCCAAATTCCCAAAATGTTTGTATGTTGCTTTTCTTCTTAAAAGGGTATGTGTTGTGTTATTTCTTCTACTCTTCCCACCAGAGGTGTAGTCCTAAAAAAAAGGTGGTGTACTATTACCCCCCCAACCCGCCCATGCTATTTTATTATTTTACCTGAACATTTCAGCGAGACATCATTCAGACTTTGAAAAACTCACGAAATTTTCTCACAGCTGCTGTGGTCGTCAGGGGCAGGGAATGGCGCAAAATATGAACAAAAATGCACCAATTGCAACAAATTAAGATGAGAGTTAAAAAAAGCACTTGGTATACAGTTAAGGGATGCGAATACACGTAAATTAGGGAAGTCTAATCAGCAAAACAAGTGAGTATACTGAGGGTATACGCAATTATTGATCCTCAGAAGTCGTAATACCCAAAGAGCTAGTGGAAAAAAGTAGGCATACTGAGTATACGTGCGTATAGCCCCGACTACACCACTGCTTCCCACCCCCATGCATATACTTTTTCCAACATTAACCTTAGCTCCTGCTGATTTACAATATCGCTCTAAAATCTCCATCGTCCCTTTAATACTCTGAATATCTTCAACCAACAATGTAGTATCATCCGCGTATTGATACACAGCTTGTCTGTTGTCTTTTTTTTCTATTTGTATCCCTTTAATGCTTCTATCTGATTTTATTGCCAATCCCAGAGGTTCAGCTACGAGGGGGTATAATAAAGCAGTTCCTTGTTTTTTGAACATATCACTATAACAATCCTTTACTGTTTTTAAAGTCCCCTCGTTTCTGTTTCTACTTTGCCCTCTTTATTTAATACCTCTTTTATTAATTCAGCTCTTTGCCTATTGCTTTCCAAATTAAAGAAGAACTGTGTAGATCTTTCTCCTTCTACTGCACATTTGCTTACTTCTTATTATTGCACCTTTGCATTTTTCGTCTTTTATTAGTTTTAACCTTATCTTGTAACCTTACAATTTCTTCAGTATCTTTGTTTCCTTCACCATCTGTCCCTTTTCTTAACTCTTTATCTAGCTTCTTTCTTATTTAATTTTCTTTTTGTTTTTTCATACATTTACTATATTCTATTGAACATTTTTTAACCTCCAACTTCACATTATCCCACCAGATAATTTTCTCTTCTTTATACAAACAACTCATTTTATTTTCTTCTATAATCTTTATAATTCTCTCCTTAAAATATGCACCCTTTAAAATCTCTGAATTTGAAAATCCATATCCCTCTTCCTCTTTCAACTTTTGTACAATCTATTGTCATCTGAACCAAAGAATGATCACTAATACCAACAAAGTCATAAAACACATTCTTGATCACCCCTTCCAGATTACCCATACATAATATATAGTCTATTCTGCTTTGTTTAATTTCTGTTAACACCACCTATCGTCTTCTTGTTCCATTTCTTTCCCTCCAAATATCCTGCAATTTAAAATCCTCCATCATTTTTTTAGTTCTTCTCTCCCTTCATCTTTTCTAAAAACCATGTTACTTGCCAAATCTAATTCTGTAAAAACTGTTTCTACTTTCCCCTCTTTATTTAATACCTCTTTTATTTTGTCATATATTTTACTAAAAAACATTTTCTTCTCTGTCTCCTCATTTGGAGCATGGATGTTGAAAATAATTACATTTTCTTCCCCTTTTTCTATTTTCAGTGCTATACTTTTCCCCACCCCATCATTATATATCACTTGTTCTTTTTCACTTATCCCTCTTCTAGTTAAAATAGCGACCCCACTTCCCACCTTATCCTTACCATTGTTGAAATAAAAATTCCCATCCCGTTCTTTTTTATACGTATTTACGATTTGATTTTTCCAGTTTGTTTCTTGTAACACCATTATATCTGCTTTTTTACATAAAATTCCCATCTTCCCAAATTTTTCCATATTCTGTAAACCCCTAGTGTCTCATGATATCACATTTAAAACATAAAATTAAAAAGAAAATAAAGAAAAAACATAAATACTTAAAATCAAACATGTTTAACTATTCCCTTTCTCCTCTTCCTCCTCCTCCTCCATTAGCACTTGAAATCTATTGTCCCATTTATTATTTTTTTTATTTTGTTCTTTTCTTAAAAGTCTTTTTTTCTTTGAAGCTTCTAAATTTGGTATTACCTTAATGCTTCTTCTTATTGTCTCTCTTCTGTCCATTCTAAAGTCAATTTTTTCAATTTCTTTCTTTTTATCCATTGTGTCTTTACTTTCCTCTTCTTTATTTTCCAGTTGTTGCTCCTCCATTCCTTCTAAAGTTCCTTGTGATATTTTCAACGGTGTCCATATTCCTTCAGCCATTGCTCCTCCTAGTGAATTATGTTCCATTTCAACTCGATTTCACGCATTATTCTCTTTATTCTCAAAAATTACTTTCTCAACTTCACCAATCTTTCCCAACACTGTTTCATCCATCATTTGCCTTGCTTCCTCAACAGTCTCTGGGATTTGTGTAACATTTTCTTCCTCCATCCAACACTCACATCTTACCATCACCTTTCTGCAATCCAGGCATTTCACTGCATCGCAATCCCTTGCGAAATGTCCTTGCACCTCACACTGATAGCATTTAAAATCAGGACAGTCTTTAAACACGTGTCCAGGACCCATACACAAGCGACAAGTTTTCACTTGACGGTCATGCATAATTCAGAAATATTGTGTTCATTCTTCAGTATCAAATTTTGCACTGTATGGGAGTGATATCACCTGCTTCGGGAATTTAACCCTTAAATACCTTGTACCATCTGCAATGTCTGTACCCGGATACATTCGCCTTCTGATATCAGATGCAGGTGTTACTCCCCAAAACTTTATCCAGAATTTCATCATCCTCAATATAAGCCGGCAAATGTATAAAATATACAATATATTCTCTTACTTGTAAGTGTCTTACTTCACAATTCTTCCCTTTTATCATGAGTCCATCGTCCAAATCCTCTTTACTTCTCAGAGTCATTTCAAATTCCTTTTCCTTTCTTGGTCTTACAGCCAGAACCTTCCCTTTTCCTATCTTCTCAGTCAGAGCCTTTATGATGTCTTCTGCTCTAGCATCATTCACTTCTGTCATATCATCAATCACTGTAGCTTCTTTAATATAGATCCTTTTATCGCCCATTTGTCCGTGTCCAACGTGTTGTCCTACTTCCAGTCCATTATCCAGTTTCCCTCTTCGTTTTCCATCCATGTCCATATATTTACCTTTTAGTTCTTTCGCATTGGCACTCATAACAGAACACAAACTTCTCAGACAGAAAAGTGCTGCTGGGAAGTGGACGAAATTATCAAAAAAAGAAAAACTCAAAGTTTTTCTGAAAAAACAAACAAAACAAAAAATGAGTGAGCCTTTCTCACTCTCTGCCTACTACTTCCTTTGCTCCAAGTGCACTATTGCCCTCGAGCATTCCAGGGTGGTATGGCCATAAGCGAGAGCAGCTGTCAAGAGTTGGCTATTTAAAAATAGGCGCCTTCACGTCGAGGAGGGTTGAAAACTGGGCTTAGACAGCTTTTTCGTCATTAATATTCCTTAATTCTTAATGGCCTTCAAATGGTCATCACCAGTAACATGAACAGTGCACCACACAGAACATTATTAGCATGTTTTGCAGCAAACAAAGCACGCCATTCATTCTTAGACATAGCCCAGCTTTTACTCCACAAAATGTCAGCTTGCACTTTCATGAGCTGCATCCATTCAACCCTTGCAATGACAATCAAACCGGGGGAGCTCATTACAGTGAATGCTGGGTGACAGAAGATGAGAACTCCACCACTGCAGAGTGAAATTATCGACCTCTGTTTTTTTGTTTTTTTTGGTGAGGTTGTACCTTCGAAAGCTTTACCCAACCTCAGCATCAGAAAGTGATCGGATCCATACTCGACATTTTTTTTTCACCCACACAAAGAACTCCTTGGTCGAAAGCTTTCATTTTCTACACTTCTGTGAGAGGATGTCTACAAGCATTGGTAATAGAGTGGTGAGCATAGCTGGCTTCTACGTATATTCCCAGCAAATGTATTCCTTTTGGCTGCCGTATCATTACATGGCCAGGCGCCACTCTTGTGAAGATGTCCCATGACATGTGGGTAGATCAGTGCATTTTGAGATGGTTGGGATCCATATGCTGGACATGTTTTTCAGTGCTGAACCAAGACAAAGAGAGCCTTGGTTGAAAGCATTCTTTTTGAGCTCATCTGGCAAGAGATGTCTGCAAGCGTTGGTGGTATAGTGGTGAGCATAGCTGCCTTCCAAGCAGTTGACCTGGGTTCGATTCCCGGCCAACGCATTTCCTTTTGGCTGCTGTTTATATCACTTAGTCCGTTGCCAACCTTGTGAAAGGCAACAGCCAAAACGTAAAAGACAAAGGAGGGCCTCCCGTCGGGGAATCGAACCCCGGTCTTCCGCGTGACAGGCGGAGATACTGTCCACTATACTAACGAGGATCTGCTGGAGTACAATAAACCTGTTCTCCCACCACACCGATCAGCAATGTAATCCAGTCCTAACAGCATTGTCTGCAGTGCTGGCACTAAAGACCTTGGCTGACAGCAAGAGGAGGGTAGAAAACTGGGCTTGGACAGTTTTTCTTCATTAATATTCCTTGCTTCTTCAATAGTCTTCGACTGGTCATCAGCAGTAACTTGAACAGTGCATCACACAGGAGAACGTTATTAGCATGTTTTGCAGCTAACAAAGCACGCCATTCATTCTTACACATTGCCCAGCTGTTACTCCACAAAATGTCAGCTTGCCCTTTCATGAGCTGCATCCAGTCAACCCTTGCAATGACATTCAAACCGGGGGAGCTCATTACAGTGAATACTGGGTGACAGAAGATGAGAACTCCACCACTGCAGAGTGAAATTATCGTCCTCCCTTTTTTTGGGTGAGGTTGTACCTTCGAACGCTTTATCCAACCTCAACGTCAGAAAGAGATGGGATCCATACTCGACATTTTTTTTCACCCACACAAAGAACTCCTTGGTCGAAAGCTTTCATTTTCTACACTTCTGTGAGAGGATGTCTACAAGCGTTGGTAATAGAGTGGTGAGCATAGCTGGCTTCTACGTATATTCCCAGCAAATGTATTCCTTTTGGCTGCCGTAACATTACATGGCCAGGCGCCACTCTTGTGAAGATGTCCCATGACATGTGGGTAGATCAGTGCATTTTGAGATGGTGGGATCCATATGCTGGACATGTTTTTCAGTGCTGAACCAAGACAAAGAGAGCCTTGGTAGAAAGCATTCTTTTTGAGCTCATCCGGCAAGAGATGTCTGCAAGCGTTGGTGGTATAGTGGTGAGCATAGCTGCCTTCCAAGCAGTTGACCCGGGTTCGATTCCCGGCCAACGCATATCCTTTTGGCTGCTGTTTATATCACTTAGTCCGTTGCCAACCTTGTGAAAGGCAACAGCCAAAAAGTAAAAGACAAAGGAGGGCCTCCCCGTCGGGGAATCGAACCCCGGTCTTCCGCGTGACAGGCGGAGATACTGTCCACTATACTAACGAGGATCTGCGGAGTCAATAAACCCGTTCTCCCCCCACACAGATCAGCAATGTAATCCAGTCCTAACAGCATTGTCTGCAGTGCTGGCACTAAAGACCTTGGCTGACAGCAAGAGGAGGGTAGAAAACTGGGCTTGGACAGTTTTTGTTCATTAATATTCCTTGCTTCTTCAATAGTCTTCGACTGGTCATCAGCAGTAACTTGAACAGTGCATCACACAGGAGAACGTTATTAGCATGTTTTGCTGCAAACAAAGCACGCCATTCATTCTTACACATTGCCCAGCTGTTACTCCTCAAAATGTCAGCTTGCCCTTTCATGAGCTGCATCCAGTCAACCCTTGCAATGACATTCAAACCGGGGGAGCTCATTACAGTAATACTGGGTGACAGAAGATGACAACTCCACCACTGCAGAGTGAAATTATCGACCTCCCTTTTTTTGGGTGAGGTTGTACCTTCGAACGCTTTATCCAACCTCAACGTCAAAAGAGATGGGATCCATACTCGACATTTTTTTTCACCCACACAAAGAACTCCTTGGTCGAAAGCTTTCATTTTCTACACTTCTGTGAGAGGATGTCTACAAGCATTGGTAATAGAGTGGTGAGCATAGCTGGCTTCTACGTATATTCCCAGCAAATGTATTCCTTTTGGCTGCCGTATCATTACATGGCCAGGCGCCACTCTTGTGAAGATGTCCCATGACATGTGGGTAGATCAGTGCATTTTGAGATGGTTCTGATCCATATGCTGGACATGTTTTTCAGTGCCGAACCAAGACAAAGAGAGCCTTGGTAGAAAGCATTCTTTTTGAGCTCATCCGGCAAGCGATGTCTGCAAGCGTTGGTGGTATAGTGGTGAGCATAGCTGCCTTCCAAGCAGTTGACCCGGGTTCGATTCCCGGCCAACGCATATCCTTTTGGCTGCTGTTTATATCACTTATTCCGTTGCCAACCTTGTGAAAGGCAACAGCCAAAAAGTAAAAGACAAAGGAGGGCCTCCCCGTCGGGGAATCGAACCCCGGTCTTCCGCATGACAGGCGGAGATACTGTCCACTATACTAACGAGGATCTGTGGAGTCATTAAACCCGTTCTCCCCCCACACAGATCAGCAATGTAATCCAGTCCTAACAGCATTGTCTGCAGTGCTGGTCCTAAAGACCTTGGCTGACAGCAAGAGGAGGGTAGAAAACTGGGCTTGGACAGTTTTTGTTCATTAATATTCCTTGCTTCTTCAATAGTCTTCGACTGGTCATCAGCAGTAACTTGAACAGTGCATCACACAGGAGAACGTTATTAGCATGTTTTGCAGCAAACAAAGCACGCCATTCATTCTTACACATTGCCCAGCTGTTACTCCTCAAAATGTCAGCTTGCCCTTTCATGAGCTGCATCCAGTCAACCCTTGCAATGACATTCAAACCGGGGGAGCTCATTACAGTAAATACTGGGTGACAGAAGATGACAACTCCACCACTGCAGAGTGAAATTATCGACCTCCCTTTTTTTGGGTGAGGTTGTACCTTCGAACGCTTTATCCAACCTCAACGTCAAAAAGAGATGGGATCCATACTCGACATTTTTTTTTCACCCACACAAAGAACTCCTTGGTCGAAAGCTTTCATTTTCTACACTTCTGTGAGAGGATGTCTACAAGCATTGGTAATTGAGTGGTGAGCATAGCTGGCTTCTACGTATATTCCCAGCAAATGTATTCCTTTTGGCTGCCGTATCATTACATGGCCAGGCGCCACTCTTGTGAAGATGTCCCATGACATGTGGGTAGATCAGTGCATTTTGAGATGGTTGGGATCCATATGCTGGACATGTTTTTCAGTGCTGAACCAAGACAAAGAGAGCCTTGGTTGAAAGCATTCTTTTTGAGCTCATCTGGCAAGCGATGTCTGCAAGCGTTGGTGGTATAGTGGTGAGCATAGCTGCCTTCCAAGCAGTTGACCCGGGTTCGATTCCCGGCCAACGCATATCCTTTTGGCTGCTGTTTATATCACTTATTCCGTTGCCAACCTTGTGAAAGGCAACAGCCAAAAAGTAAAAGACAAAGGAGGGCCTCCCCGTCGGGGAATCGAACCCCGGTCTTCCACGTGACAGGCGGAGATACTGTCCACTATACTAACGAGGATCTGTGGAGTCAATAAACCCGTTCTCCCCCCACACAGATCAGCAATGTAATCCAGTCCTAACAGCATTGTCTGCAGTGCTGGCACTAAAGACCTTGGCTGACAGCAAGAGGAGGGTAGAAAACTGGGCTTGGACAGTTTTTCTTCATTAATATTCCTTGCTTCTTCAATAGTCTTCGACTGGTCATCAGCAGTAACTTGAACAGTGCATCACACAGGAGAACGTTATTAGCATGTTTTGCAGCAAACAAAGCACGCCATTCATTCTTACACATTGCCCAGCTGTTACTCCTCAAAATGTCAGCTTGCCCTTTCATGAGCTGCATCCAGTCAACCCTTGCAATGACATTAAAACCGGGGGAGCTCATTACAGTGAATACTGGGTGACAGAAGATGAGAACTCCACCACTGCAGAGTGAAATTATCGTCCTCCCTTTTTTTGGGTGAGGTTGTACCTTCGAACGCTTTATCCAACCTCAACGTCAGAAAGAGATGGGATCCATACTCGACATTTTTTTTCACCCACACAAAGAACTCCTTGGTCGAAAGTTTTCATTTTCTACACTTCTGTGAGAGGATGTCTACAAGCGTTGGTAATAGAGTGGTGAGCATAGCTGGCTTCTACGTATATTCCCAGCAAATGTATTCCTTTTGGCTGCCGTAACATTACATGGCCAGGCGCCACTCTTGTGAAGATGTCCCATGACATGTGGGTAGATCAGTGCATTTTGAGATGGTTGGGATCCATATGCTGGACATGTTTTTCAGTGCCGAACCAAGACAAAGAGAGCCTTGGTAGAAAGCATTCTTTTTGAGCTCATCTGGCAAGCGATGTCTGCAAGCGTTGGTGGTATAGTGGTGAGCATAGCTGCCTTCCAAGCAGTTGACCCGGGTTCGATTCCCGGCCAACGCATATCCTTTTGGCTGCTGTTTATATCACTTAGTCCGTTGCCAACCTTGTGAAAGGCAACAGCCAAAAAGTAAAAGACAAAGGAGGGCCTCCCCGTCGGGGAATCGAACCCCGGTCTTCCGCGTGACAGGCGGAGATACTGTCCACTATACTAACGAGGATCTGCAGAGTAAAAAAAACCCGTTCTCCCCCCACACAGATCAGCAATGTAATCCAGTCCTAACAGCATTGTCTGCAGTGCTGGCACTAAAGACCTTGGCTGACAGCAAGAGGAGGGTAGAAAACTGGGCTTGGACAGTTTTTCTTCATTAATATTCCTTGCTTCTTCAATAGTCTTTGACTGGTCATCAGCAGTAACTTGAACAGTGCATCACACAGGAGAACGTTATTAGCATGTTTTGCAGCAAACAAAGCACGCCATTCATTCTTACACATTGCCCAGCTGTTACTCCACAAAATGTCAGCTTGCCCTTTCATGAGCTGCATCCAGTCAACCCTTGCAATGACATTCAAACCGGGGGAGCTCATTACAGTGAATACTGGGTGACAGAAGATGAGAACTCCACCACTGCAGAGTGAAATTATCGACCTCCCTTTTTTTGGGTGAGGTTGTACCTTCGAACGCTTTATCCAACCTCAACGTCAGAAAGAGATGGGATCCATACTCGACATTTTTTTTTCACCCACACAAAGAACTCCTTGGTCGAAAGCTTTCATTTTCTACACTTCTGTGAGAGGATGTCTACAAGCAGTTGGTAATATAGTGGTGAGCATAGCTGGCTTCTACGTATATTCCCAGCAAATGTATTCCTTTTGGCTGCCGTATCATTACATGGCCAGGCGCCACTCTTGTGAAGATGTCCCATGACATGTGGGTAGATCAGTGCATTTTGAGATGGTTGGGATCCATATGCTGGACATGTTTTTCAGTGCTGAACCAAGACAAAGAGAGCCTTGGTTGAAAGCATTCTTTTTGAGCTCATCTGGCAAGCGATGTCTGCAAGCGTTGGTGGTATAGTGGTGAGCATAGCTGCCTTCCAAGCAGTTGACCCGGGTTCGATTCCCGGCCAACGCATATCCTTTAGGCTGCTGTTTATATCACTTATTCCGTTGCCAACCTTGTGAAAGGCAACAGCCAAAAAGTAAAAGACAAAGGAGGGCCTTCCCGTCGGGGAATCGAACCCCGGTCTTCCGCGTGACAGGCGGAGATACTGTCCACTATACTAACGAGGATCTGTGGAGTCAATAAACCCGTTCTCCCCCCACACAGATCAGCAATGTAATCCAGTCCTAACAGCATTGTCTGCAGTGCTGGCACTAAAGACCTTGGCTGACAGCAAGAGGAGGGTAGAAAACTGGGCTTGGACAGTTTTTCTTCATTAATATTCCTTGCTTCTTCAATAGTCTTCGACTGGTCATCAGCAGTAACTTGAACAGTGCATCACACAGGAGAACGTTATTAGCATGTTTTGCAGCAAACAAAGCACGCCATTCATTCTTACACATTGCCCAGCTGTTACTCCACAAAATGTCAGCTTGCCCTTTCATGAGCTGCATCCAGTCAACCCTTGCAATGACATTAAAACCGGGGGAGCTCATTACAGTGAATACTGGGTGACAGAAGATGAGAACTCCACCACTGCAGAGTGAAATTATCGTCCTCCCTTTTTTTGGGTGAGGTTGTACCTTCGAACGCTTTATCCAACCTCAACGTCAGAAAGAGATGGGATCCATACTCGACATTTTTTTTTCACCCACACAAAGAACTCCTTGGTCGAAAGTTTTCATTTTCTACACTTCTGTGAGAGGATGTCTACAAGCGTTGGTAATATAGTGGTGAGCATAGCTGGCTTCTACGTATATTCCCAGCAAATGTATTCCTTTTGGCTGCCGTATCATTACATGGCCAGGCGCCACTCTTGTGAAGATGTCCCATGACATGTGGGTAGATCAGTGCATTTTGAGATGGTTGGGATCCATATGCTGGACATGTTTTTCAGTGCTGAACCAAGACAAAGAGAGCCTTGGTTGAAAGCATTCTTTTTGAGCTCATCTGGCAAGAGATGTCTGCAAGCGTTGGTGGTATAGTGGTGAGCATAGCTGCCTTCCAAGCAGTTGACCCTGGTTCGATTCCCGGCCAACGCATATCCTTTTGGCTGCTGTTTATATCACTTAGTCCGTTGCCAACCTTGTGAAAGGCAACAGCCAAAAAGTAAAAGACAAAGGAGGGCCTCCCCGTCGGGGAATCGAACCCCGGTCTTCCGTGTGACAGGCGGAGATACTGTCCACTATACTAACGAGGATCTGCGGAGTAAATAAACCCGTTCTCCCCCCACACAGATCAGCAATGTAATCCAGTCCTAACAGCATTGTCTGCAGTGCTGGCACTAAAGACCTTGGCTGACAGCAAGAGGAGGGTAGAAAACTGGGCTTGGACAGTTTTTCTTCATTAATATTCCTTGCTTCTTCAATAGTCTTCGACTGGTCATCAGCAGTAACTTGAACAGTGCATCACACAAGAGAACGTTATTAGCATGTTTTGCAGCAAACAAAGCACGCCATTCATTCTTACACATTGCCCAGCTGTTACTCCACAAAATGTCAGCTTGCCCTTTCATGAGCTGCATCCAGTCAACCCTTGCAATGACATTCAAACCGGGGGAGCTCATTACAGTAAATACTGGGTGACAGAAGATGACAACTCCACCACTGCAGAGTGAAATTATCGACCTCCCTTTTTTTGGGTGAGGTTGTACCTTCGAACGCTTTATCCAACCTCAACGTCAGAAAGAGATGGGATCCATACTCAACATTTTTTTTTCACCCACACAAAGAACTCCTTGGTCGAAAGCTTTCATTTTCTACACTTCTGTGAGAGGATGTCTACAAGCATTGGTAATAGAGTGGTGAGCATAGCTGGCTTCTACGTATATTCCCAGCAAATGTATTCCTTTTGGCTGCCGTAACATTACATGGCCAGGCGGCACTCTTGTAAAGATGTCCCATGACATGTGGGTAGATCAGTGCATTTTGAGATGGTTCTGATCCATATGCTGGACATGTTTTTCAGTGCCGAACCAAGACAAAGAGAGCCTTGGTAGAAAGCATTCTTTTTGAGCTCATCTGGCAAGAGATGTCTGCAAGCGTTGGTGGTATAGAGGTGAGCATAGCTGCCTTCCAAGCAGTTGACCCGGGTTCGATTCCCGGCCAACGCATTTCATTTTGGCTGCTGTTTATATCACTTAGTCCGTTGCAAGCTTGTGAAAGGCAACAGCCAAAAAGTAAAAGACAAAGGAGGGCCTCCCCTTCGGGGAATCGAACCCCAGTCTTCTGCGTGACAGGCAGAGATCCTGTCCACTATACTGACGAGGATCTGCGGAGTAAATGAACCCGTTCTCCCCCCACACAGATCAGCAATGTAATCCAGTCCTAACAGCATTGTCTGCAGTGCTGGCACTAAAGACCTTGGCTGACAGCAAGAGGAGCGTAGAAAACTGGGCTTGGACAGTTTTTCTTCATTAATATTCCTTGCTTCTTCAATAGTCTTCGACTGGTCATCAGCAGTAACTTGAACAGTGCATCACACAAGAGAACGTTATTAGCATGTTTTGCAGCAAACAAAGCACGCCATTCATTCTTACACATTGCCCAGCTGTTACTCCACAAAATGTCAGCTTGCCCTTTCATGAGCTGCATCCAGTCAACCCTTGCAATGACATTCAAACCGGGGGAGCTCATTACAGTAAATACTGGGTGACAGAAGATGACAACTCCACCACTGCAGAGTGAAATTATCGACCTCCCTTTTTTTGGGTGAGGTTGTACCTTCGAACGCTTTATCCAACCTCAACGTCAGAAAGAGATGGGATCCATACTCAACATTTTTTTTTCACCCACACAAAGAACTCCTTGGTCGAAAGCTTTCATTTTCTACACTTCTGTGAGAGGATGTCTACAAGCATTGGTAATAGAGTGGTGAGCATAGCTGGCTTCTACGTATATTCCCAGCAAATGTATTCCTTTTGGCTGCTGTATCATTACATGGCCAGGCGCCACTCTTGTGAAGATGTCCCATGACATGTGGGTAGATCAGTGCATTTTGAGATGGTTGGGATCCATATGCTGGACATGTTTTTCAGTGCTGAACCAAGACAAAGAGAGCCTTGGTAGAAAGCATTCTTTTTGAGCTCATCCGGCAAGAGATGTCTGCAAGCGTTGGTGGTATAGTGGTGAGCATAGCTGCCTTCCAAGCAGTTGACCCTTGTTCGATTCCCGGCCAACGCATATCCTTTTGGCTGCTGTTTATATCACTTATTCCGTTGCCAACCTTGTGAAAGGCAACAGCCAAAAAGTAAAAGACAAAGGAGGGCCTCCCCGTCGGGGAATCGAACCCCGGTCTTCCGCGTGACAGGCGGAGATACTGTCCACTATACTAACGAGGATCTGTGGAGTAAATAAACCCGTTCTCCCCCCACACAGATCAGCAATGTAATCCAGTCCTAACAGCATTGTCTGCAGTGCTGGCACTAAAGACCTTGGCTGACAGCAAGAGGAGGGTAGAAAACTGGGCTTGGACAGTTTTTCTTCATTAATATTCCTTGCTTCTTCAATAGTCTTCGACTGGTCATCAGCAGTAACTTGAACAGTGCATCACACAGGAGAACGTTATTAGCATGTTTTGCAGCAAACAAAGCACGCCATTCATTCTTACACATTGCCCAGCTGTTACTCCACAAAATGTCAGCTTGCCCTTTCATGAGCTGCATCCAGTCAACCCTTGCAATGACATTCAAACCGGGGGAGCTCATTACAGTAAATACTGGGTGACAGAAGATGAGAACTCCACCACTGCAGAGTGAAATTATCGTCCTCCCTTTTTTTGGGTGAGGTTGTACCTTCGAACGCTTTATCCAACCTCAACGTCAGAAAGAGATGGGATCCATACTCGACATTTTTTTTTCACCCACACAAAGAACTCCTTGGTCGAAAGCTTTCATTTTCTACACTTCTGTGAGAGGATGTCTACAAGCATTGGTAATAGAGTGGTGAGCATAGCTGGCTTCTACGTATATTCCCAGCAAATGTATTCCTTTTGGCTGCCGTATCATTACATGGCCAGGCGCCACTCTTGTGAAGATGTCCCATGACATGTGGGTAGATCAGTGCATTTTGAGATGGTTGGGATCCATATGCTGGACATGTTTTTCAGTGCTGAACCAAGACAAAGAGAGCCTTGGTTGAAAGCATTCTTTTTGAGCTCATCCGGCAAGTGATGTCTGCAAGCGTTGGTGGTATAGTGGTGAGCATAGCTGCCTTCCAAGCAGTTGACCAGGGTTCGATTCCCGGCCAACGCATATCCTTTTGGCTGCTGTTTATATCACTTAGTCCGTTGCCAACCTTGTGAAAGGCAACAGCCAAAAAGTAAAAGACAAAGGAGGGCCTCCCCGTCGGGGAATCGAACCCCGGTCTTCTGCGTGACCGGCAGAGATCCTGTCCACTATACTGACGAGGATCTGCGGAGTAAATAAACCCGTTCTCCCCCCACACAGATCAGCAATGTAATCCAGTCCTAACAGCATTGTCTGCAGTGCTGGCACTAAAGACCTTGGCTGACAGCAAGAGGAGGGTAGAAAACTGGGCTTGGACAGTTTTTCTTCATTAATATTCCTTGCTTCTTCAATAGTCTTCGACTGGTCATCAGCAGTAACTTGAACAGTGCATCACACAAGAGAACGTTATTAGCATGTTTTGCAGCAAACAAAGCACGCCATTCATTCTTACACATTGCCCAGCTGTTACTCCACAAAATGTCAGCTTGCCCTTTCATGAGCTGCATCCAGTCAACCCTTGCAATGACATTCAAACCGGGGGAGCTCATTACAGTAAATACTGGGTGACAGAAGATGACAACTCCACCACTGCAGAGTGAAATTATCGACCTCCCTTTTTTTGGGTGAGGTTGTACCTTCGAACGCTTTATCCAACCTCAACGTCAGAAAGAGATGGGATCCATACTCGACATTTTTTTTTCACCCACACAAAGAACTCCTTGGTCGAAAGCTTTCATTTTCTACACTTCTGTGAGAGGATGTCTACAAGCATTGGTAATAGAGTGGTGAGCATAGCTGGCTTCTACGTATATTCCCAGCAAATGTATTCCTTTTGGCTGCCGTATCATTACATGGCCAGGCGCCACTCTTGTGAAGATGTCCCATGACATGTGGGTAGATCAGTGCATTTTGAGATGGTTGGATCCATATGCTGGACATGTTTTTCAGTGCCGAACCAAGACAAAGAGAGCCTTGGTAGAAAGCATTCTTTTTGATCTCATCCGGCAAGCAATGTCTGCAAGCGTTGGTGGTATAGTGGTGAGCATAGCTGCCTTCCAAGCAGTTGACCCGGGTTCGATTCCCGGCCAACGCATTTCCTTTTGGCTGCTGTTTATATCACTTAGTCCGTTGCCAACCTTGTGAAAGGCAACAGCCAAAAAGTAAAAGACAAAGGAGGGCCTCCCCGTCGGGGAATCGAACCCCAGTCTTCTGCGTGACAGGCAGAGATCCTGTCCACTATACTGACGAGGATCTGCGGAGTAAATAAACCCGTTCTCCCCCCACACAGATCAGCAATGTAATCCAGTCCTAACAGCATTGTCTGCAGTGCTGGCACTAAAGACCTTGGCTGACAGCAAGGGGAGGGTAGAAAACTGGGCTTGGACAGTTTTTCTTCATTAATATTCCTTGCTTCTTCAATAGTCTTCGACTGGTCATCAGCAGTAACTTGAACAGTGCATCACACAGGAGAACGTTATTAGCATGTTTTGCAGCAAACAAAGCACGCCATTCATTCTTACACATTGCCCAGCTGTTACTCCACAAAATGTCAGCTTGCCCTTTCATGAGCTGCATCCAGTCAACCCTTGCAATGACATTCAAACCGGGGGAGCTCATTACAGTAAATACTGGGTGACAGAAGATGAGAACTCCACCACTGCAGAGTGAAATTATCGTACCTCCCTTTTTTTGGGTGAGGTTGTACCTTCGAACGCTTTATCCAACCTCAACGTCAGAAAGAGATGGGATCCATACTCGACATTTTTTTTTCACCCACACAAAGAACTCCTTGGTCGAAAGCTTTCATTTTCTACACTTCTGTGAGAGGATGTCTACAAGCATTGGTAATAGAGTGGTGAGCATAGCTGGCTTCTACGTATATTCCCAGCAAATGTATTCCTTTTGGCTGCCGTATCATTACATGGCCAGGCGCCACTCTTGTGAAGATGTCCCATGACATGTGGGTAGATCAGTGCATTTTGAGATGGTTGGGATCCATATGCTGGACATGTTTTTCAGTGCTGAACCAAGACAAAGAGAGCCTTGGTTGAAAGCATTCTTTTTGAGCTCATCCGGCAAGATGATGTCTGCAAGCGTTGGTGGTATAGTGGTGAGCATAGCTGCCTTCCAAGCAGTTGACCAGGGTTCGATTCCCGGCCAACGCATATCCTTTTGGCTGCTGTTTATATCACTTAGTCCGTTGCCAACCTTGTGAAAGGCAACAGCCAAAAAGTAAAAGACAAAGGAGGGCCTCCCCGTCGGGGAATCGAACCCCGGTCTTCTGCGTGACAGGCAGAGATACTGTCCACTATACTAACGAGGATCTGCAGAGAAAATAAACCCGTTCTCCCCCCACACAGATCAGCAATGTAATCCAGTCCTAACAGCATTGTCTGCAGTGCTGGCACTAAAGACCTTGGCTGACAGCAAGAGGAGGGTAGAAAACTGGGCTTGGACAGTTTTTCTTCATTAATATCCTTGCTTCTTCAATAGTCTTCGACTGGTCATCAGCAGTAACTTGAACAGTGCATCACACAGGAGAACGTTATTAGCATGTTTTGCAGCAAACAAAGCACGCCATTCATTCTTACACATTGCCCAGCTGTTACTCCACAAAATGTCAGCTTGCCCTTTCATGAGCTGCATCCAGTCAACCCTTGCAATGACATTCAAACCGGGGGAGCTCATTACAGTGAATACTGGGTGACAGAAGATGACAACTCCACCACTGCAGAGTGAAATTATCGACCTCCCTTTTTTTGGGTGAGGTTGTACCTTCGAACGCTTTATCCAACCTCAACGTCAGAAAGAGATGGGATCCATACTCGACATTTTTTTTTCACCCACACAAAGAACTCCTTGGTCGAAAGCTTTCATTTTCTACACTTCTGTGAGAGGATGTCTACAAGCATTGGTAATAGAGTGGTGAGCATAGCTGGCTTCTACGTATATTCCCAGCAAATGTATTCCTTTTGGCTGCCGTATCATTACATGGCCAGGCGCCACTCTTGTGAAGATGTCCCATGACATGTGGGTAGATCAGTGCATTTTGAGATGGTTGGGATCCATATGCTGGACATGTTTTTCAGTGCTGAACCAAGACAAAGAGAGCCTTGGTTGAAAGCATTCTTTTTGAGCTCATCCGGCAAGAGATGTCTGCAAGCGTTGGTGGTATAGTGGTGAGCATAGCTGCCTTCCAAGCAGTTGACCCGTGTTCGATTCCCGGCCAACGCATATCCTTTTGGCTGCTGTTTATATCACTTAGTCTGTTGCCAACCTTGTGAAAAGCAACAGCCAAAAAGTAAAAGACAAAGGAGGGCCTCCCCGTCGGGGAATCGAACACCGGTCTTCCGCGTGATAGGCGGAGATACTGTCCACTATACTAACGAGGATCTGCGGAGTAAATAAACCCGTTCTCCCCCCACACAGATCAGCAATGTAATCCAGTCCTATTAGCATTGTCTGCAGTGCTGGCACTAAAGACCTTGGCTGACAGCAAGAGTAGGGTAGAAAACTGGGCTTGGACAGTTTTTCTTCATTAATATTCCTTGCTTCTTCAATAGTCTTCGACTGGTCATCAGCAGTAACTTGAACAGTGCATCACACAGGAGAACGTTATTAGCATGTTTTGCAGCAAACAAAGCACGCCATTCATTCTTACACATTGCCCAGCTGTTACTCCACAAAATGTCAGCTTGCCCTTTCATGAGCTGCATCCAGTCAACCCTTGCAATGACATTCAAACCGGGGGAGCTCATTACAGTGAATACTGGGTGACAGAAGATGAGAACTCCACCACTGCAGAGTGAAATTATCGACCTCCCTTTTTTTGAGTGAGGTATTAACTTCGAACGCTTTATCCAACCTCAACGTCAGAAAGAGATGGGATCCATACTCGACATTTTTTTTTCACCCACACAAAGAACTCCTTGGTCGAAAGCTTTCATTTTCTACACTTCTGTGAGAGGATGTCTACAAGCATTGGTAATAGAGTGGTGAGCATAGCTGGCTTCTACGTATATTCCCAGCAAATGTATTCCTTTTGGCTGCCGTATCATTACATGGCCAGGCGCCACTCTTGTGAAGATGTCCCATGACATGTGGGTAGATCAGTGCATTTTGAGATGGTTGGGATCCATATGCTGGACATGTTTTTCAGTGCTGAACCAAGACAAAGAGAGCCTTGGTTGAAAGCATTCTTTTTGAGCTCATCCGGCAAGCGATGTCTGCAAGCGTTGGTGGTATAGTGGTGAGCATAGCTGCCTTCCAAGCAGTTGACCAGGGTTCGATTCCCGGCCAACGCATATCCTTTTGGCTGCTGTTTATATCACTTAGTCCGTTGCCAACCTTGTGAAAGGCAACAGCCAAAAAGTAAAAGACAAAGGAGGGCCTCCCCGTCGGGGAATCGAACCCCGGTCTTCCTGCGTGACAGGCAGGAGATACTGTCCACTATACTGACGAGGATCTGCGGAGTAAATAAACCCGTTCTCCCCCCACACAGATCAGCAATGTAATCCAGTCCTAACAGCATTGTCTGCAGTGCTGGCACTAAAGACCTTGGCTGACAGCAAGAGGAGGGTAGAAAACTGGGCTTGGACAGTTTTTCTTCATTAATATTCCTTGCTTCTTCAATAGTCTTCGACTGGTCATCAGCAGTAACTTGAACAGTGCATCACACAGGAGAACGTTATTAGCATGTTTTGCAGCAAACAAAGCACGCCATTCATTCTTACACATTGCCCAGCTGTTACTCCACAAAATGTCAGCTTGCCCTTTCATGAGCTGCATCCAGTCAACCCTTGCAATGACATTCAAACCGGGGGAGCTCATTACAGTGAATACTGGGTGACAGAAGATGAGAACTCCACCACTGCAGAGTGAAATTATCGACCTCCCTTTTTTGGGTGAGGTTGTACCTTCGAACGCTTTATCCAACCTCAACGTCAGAAAGAGATGGGATCCATACTCGACATTTTTTTTTCACCCACACAAAGAACTCCTTGGTCGAAAGCTTTCATTTTCTACACTTCTGTGAGAGGATGTCTACAAGCATTGGTAATAGAGTGGTGAGCATAGCTGGCTTCTACGTATATTCCCAGCAAATGTATTCCTTTTGGCTGCCGTATCATTACATGGCCAGGCGCCACTCTTGTGAAGATGTCCCATGACATGTGGGTAGATCAGTGCATTTTGAGATGGTTGGGATCCATATGCTGGACATGTTTTTCAGTGCTGAACCAAGACAAAGAGCGCCTTGGTTGAAAGCATTCTTTTTGAGCTCATCTGGCAAGCGATGACTGCAAGCGTTGGTGGTATAGTGGTGAGCATAGCTGCCTTCCAAGCAGTTGACCCGGGTTCGATTCCCGGCCAACGCATATCCTTTTGGCTGCTGTTTATATCACTTAGTCCGTTGCCAACCTTGTGAAAGGCAACAGCCAAAAAGTAAAAGACAAAGGAGGGCCTCCCCGTCGGGGAATCGAACCCCGGTCTTCCGCGTGACAGGCAGAGATACTGTCCACTATACTAACGAGGATCTGCGGAGTAAATAAACCCGTTCTCCCCCCACACAGATCAGCAATGTAATCCAGTCCTAACAGCATTGTCTGCAGTGCTGGCACTAAAGACCTTGGCTGACAGCAAGAGGAGGGTAGAAAACTGGGCTTGGACAGTTTTTCTTCATTAATAATCCTTGCTTCTTCAATAGTCTTCGACTGGTCATCAGCAGTAACTTGAACAGTGCATCACACAGGAGAACGTTATTAGCATGTTTTGCAGCAAACAAAGCACGCCATTCATTCTTACACATTGCCCAGCTGTTACTCCACAAAATGTCAGCTTGCCCTTTCATGAGCTGCATCCAGTCAACCCTTGCAATGACATTCAAACCGGGGGAGCTCATTACAGTGAATACTGGGTGACAGAAGATGACAACTCCACCACTGCAGAGTGAAATTATCGACCTCCCTTTTTTTGGGTGAGGTTGTACCTTCGAACGCTTTATCCAACCTCAACGTCAGAAAGAGATGGGATCCATACTCGACATTTTTTTTCACCCACACAAAGAACTCCTTGGTCGAAAGCTTTCATTTTCTACACTTCTGTGAGAGGATGTCTACAAGCGTTGGTAATATAGTGGTGAGCATAGCTGGCTTCTACGTATATTCCCAGCAAATGTATTCCTTTTGGCTGCCGTATCATTACATGGCCAGGCGCCACTCTTGTGAAGATGTCCCATGACATGTGGGTAGATCAGTGCATTTTGAGATGGTTGGGATCCATATGCTGGACATGTTTTTCAGTGCTGAACCAAGACAAAGAGAGCCTTGGTTGAAAGCATTCTTTTTGAGCTCATCTGGCAAGAGATGTCTGCAAGCGTTGGTGGTATAGTGGTGAGCATAGCTGCCTTCCAAGCAGTTGACCCGGGTTCGATTCCCGGCCAACGCATATCCTTTTGGCTGCTGTTTATATCACTTAGTCCGTTGCCAACCTTGTGAAAGGCAACAGCCAAAAAGTAAAAGACAAAGGAGGGCCTCCCCGTCGGTGAATCGAACCCCGGTCTTCCGCGTGACAGGCGGAGATACTGTCCACTATACTAACGAGGATCTGCGGAGTAAATAAACCCGTTCTCCCCCCACACAGATCAGCAATGTAATCCAGTCCTAACAGCATTGTCTGCAGTGCTGGCACTAAAGACCTTGGCTGACAGCAAGAGGAGGGTAGAAAACTGGGCTTGGACAGTTTTTCTTCATTAATATTCCTTGCTTCTTCAGTAGTCTTCGACTGGTCATCAGCAGTAACTTGAACAGTGCATCACACAGGAGAACGTTATTAGCATGTTTTGCAGCAAACAAAGCACGCCATTCATTCTTACACATTGCCCAGCTTTTACTCCACAAAATGTCAGCTTGCCCTTTCATGAGCTGCATCCAGTCAACCCTTGCAATGACATTCAAACCGGGGGAGCTCATTACAGTGAATACTGGGTGACAGAAGATGACAACTCCACCACTGCAGAGTGAAATTATCGACCTCCCTTTTTTTGGGTGAGGTTGTACCTTCGAACGCTTTATCCAACCTCAACGTCAGAAAGAGATGGGATCCATACTCGACATTTTTTTTTTCACCCACACAAAGAACTCCTTGGTCGAAAGCTTTCATTTTCTACACTTCTGTGAGAGGATGTCTACAAGCATTGGTAATAGAGTGGTGAGCATAGCTGGCTTCTACGTATATTCCCAGCAAATGTATTCCTTTTGGCTGCCGTATCATTACATGGCCAGGCGCCACTCTTGTGAAGATGTCCCATGACATGTGGGTAGATCAGTGCATTTTGAGATGGTTGGGATCCATATGCTGGACATGTTTTTCAGTGCCGTACCAAGACAAAGAGAGCCTTGGTTGAAAGCATTCTTTTTGAGCTCATCTGGCAAGAGATGTCTGCAAGCGTTGGTGGTATAGTGATGAGCATAGCTGCCTTCCAAGCAGTTGACCCGCGTTCAATTCCCAGCCAACGCATTTCCTTTTGGCTGCTGTATATATCACTTAGTCCGTTGCCACCCTTGTGAAAGGCAACAGCCAAATGATTCTGTTTGATATTGTTTATTGCTTTGACAATATTCTGTTAAAAGCTCTATATAGTTAAAGGCGCTACACACACAGCCCCACTCCTTGGTATGGAGCGGCAAGTGCTGAAACACGCAACCAGCTTTATTTGTTTTCGATTTGCGTGTTGTTCCTTTTTTTAAGTGTCTTTTATTTTTTAAATCTCTCAAATTAGGCTATTTTAGGCTATTAGGAGATATTAGTTCAATTATGCGCAGTAGGCTATTGACCAACACCCCATGCATACAGTTTAGGCCACACACTGCAGGTCTACAGTTCTGATGTGTTATAAATTGTTTGAGATGACAGTGAGACATGCTATATTTAGTTTTTATTGTAAAATATACATTATACTCCAGTACAAAGTAAAATAATATTTATTAATGGCCATTGGCAGCGTATAGCCGTTAAGCTTAAATTGTCTAAGTATGTTTTTATTAATATTAAAACAAATTACAAAATAGCCAACATTTGATTTTATTTCGTTTCCGTATATTTTTATCAAACAAATATTGCAATTGTATTTTGGTTTTAATTTGATTAGAAATGTAATAGCCGTTTAGGCAACACTACTTCTACGTAACATTGGCTCTGACTGCGTTTTTACAGATATCCTAGATAGACTTTTTGGCTGAAAAACATTACCTGTTCATTTCAGTGCTGTATTTTGACATTTCACAAGGGCTTCAGCTGGTACCGGCCTCACTTTCGCGACTTGACGTTTATGTGGCGTCTACTTATCAATGTCTGGATGACAGCGAGAGCGAGATGAGATGAAACCTCAGATTCAATGTGGAGCTGCACAGTTTCTGCAAATTTTGACTATAGGCTCATCTAAAAAAAAATTTCATTCGATTGAAAGCCGAAATATTGCCAGACAGACGAAGTAACTTTAGGTTTTGGAAGAGAGCTGCTTCAGTAATGAAAGACACAGTTGATGGACACACACACGCATGCACGCACACACAGGATACACTTATAGGCCTATTCATTATTGATTTATTTAACATTATTAAACAAGTGCACTATCACAAGATATTTTTGTAGGTGTAAAAAATATAAAAAGTATCATTCTCATATTCTTTCCTTATTTATCTTTAATGTAAATATAAAATACTATGCAATGCGTGGTTCACCTAAGAAAAAAAGGCGCACCAAGGCAAAAAGTTAGTCTAGAGCCCTGTATTGGATAGATTAAGTGATAGATTGTGTGTGCATTTTAATAACATTGACACTACTTTTACGATTGATTAAACTAGGGATGCTAACGATTACTATATTATACGATATTATTTTTTGTCTGTAACCCTTTAAACCTGATAGACATTATTGATGGCCAATTAAGCATGGGCATTTAATAAGTTATGCTTTGCGCTATGAGACCCGTCCCCGAATTCACACATTACATAATCAAGTGTGTGCAGTTTACGTTACCTTATGGAGTCGTGCACTCTCTTGATTTTGTATATCGGGGACACATAAAACCCTGTTATGCACAGATCTCGTTTATGTCCGCTGGTGCTGCTGTTAATCCGCAGGTCAAGTTATCAAAAAGTAGGCTACATGACGTTTAATTATGGGCAGGTTAATAAGACCAAACACTGGTTGTGCAAACTTTAACTACTCCCTCTAAAATATTAGTGTTTCAAGCTATATTATCTTTTTATAGACTGGCATAGGCCTAAATAGGCATCACGGTCAGACATTTAGTTTATATAAAACGAAGCGCTTACCTCATTTCACTGAGATCATTATGAGGATCATATTGCATATTCGGGTAAATCTTCAGTAGCCTTGTAAATAATGTATTTTATTATTGGATTGTTTATAAGGACTAAGCTATTAAATACTGTAATTCTCTGAATGGAAAATGCTTGGGTTGTTTGATAATATCTATCATATCATGCAAAACTGTATCTATCATGTTTATGATCTGCCCCTCATCCTTCAATATTACAGATTGATTTATCAGATGATTTGTCATAAGAGAAATGTTAACAAGAGGATTTTCTTCATGGAGACCCATCTAAAAACAATCGACAATCAATAATTCATTTAGTATAAATACAAGTTTTAGTAACAATAACTTAAACCGAAACATACCTTTGTACATGAAAGAGCAGGTTCTCGGTAACCTTTAAGACAAGCTCGTCGCATCAGAAACGACTCTCGCTTATGACGTCTGCTTCGTGGGCATTTCACGTTGTATGCGTCACCGTCACATTTGTACACAGGCTTTAAATTGATGCTTTTTGTCTCCCAAATTCATATAATAAAGAGAACGATAAAATAACGTTATTAACCGGTTAACTGTAAACGTTTCTGTTCAGAACCATTAAAGTTGATCTTTTTATTTCATTTTTCTTTTCTGTTCCTGAAAAATGTCTGAAAAAACATTTTCGTTCCTTGAACCGGTTCGGAGCCCTGCTTAAAATATTGTAATTATTTAACTTGTATAATATAGACCTATACGTTATTGGCAGCAATGTATTATCTAATTTAAATTTTGCATTTATATCTTATTTTATTTCAAATGTTTAATAAATGTTTATAATAATTTACTAATTAAATTTACTCTAATATTGCAGAAAACACATTATGTTTACCAATCACACTAACAATAACACTAACCTGCTTCTTTGTAAAGGATAAAAATGGAATAAAAAGTGTACTTAAACGAAGAGGCACCAGTTCCAGCTGCCACAAAAAGGCAATGGACACAGAATAAAATAGGTTGCTCAGGTCAAAAAGACAGAGAAGCAGGGATAACAGCAACAAACCTTTTAAAAGAAAGAGGGATAGACTCTGTTGAACTCATAAAATGCACAGACATACGTTCAACATGTGTCTACCTCACGGACAGGTCTTGCAGTTGTTGTTGGTTTTTTTTGCATCCAACCAAACAGATGAGAGTTGAATTAAAATAGAGAGATGGATTGACATTTTAATAAATGAAATAAATAAGTACAGGAATAAAATGTTAAACGCAAATGTATAATTTGAATGGTTTAGAGTAATGGTGGATTTTTATAATTGCCTATAATCTATTTGTATACTTTTATTTTATTTATTTTTTGTTTGTTTGTTGTATTGTTTATCTGTTAGAACTCATATTGTATTGCTACCAACAGCAAGTGACAGAATTTCTTTCTTTCATTCTAATTACAGCAAATAACAAATAATAGCAAATAATTATAAAATCCTGCAGGATTTGTCACTTGCTTGGATCCATTGTAAAACCTGTTAGAGATTCCTGCACATATCGTCAATGTGTCCTACAGCAGCTATCCTGCAGGGAAAAAAATAGATCATTCAGGATTCCTGTAAAAAGCACTGCATGATTGTAAAACCTGTAGGAATTGCCTGCACATATTGTCATTTTGTCCTGCAGGATTTCATAATTCCTACAAGATACCAGCAGATTCCTGCAGAAAAAATGAGAATTCTGCAGGATTCCTGCAGGCTATTTTTGTAAATGTCGGACAATCAACAGCTGATCATTTACTGAAAGAAGATCTAAAACTTATGATTAAATAGAGATTTATCTGAAAATGAAGGAAGAGCACTAATCACATGAGGCATTGATAATCACTGGCAAAAACATCTGAAACTCTTATAAATATTGAATATTTAATTAAAGTTAAAACAATGACAAGTAAAAACAGGACAGAAGTCAGATTAATAAATATTATAACTTAAGAACACATAAGACTCAATAATACATTCATTATGAGTAAAGTGAATACAAAAAAATGTTATATGTTATATACACAAAGAAACATGCTTGATTCCCCAGATCATTACAATCGCTACATCTGAATGGTGCCTTTTCACACGTTTTAAAAATTACAACCATTTGTAAGCATAGTTCTTCACCAATACCAGTTTAATACCTCAAATAATTACAAATGTGAGGCATTACAGTGGTGAAGTGGGTTGCGCGATCATCTCACAGCAAGAAGGTTGCTGGTTCGAGCCTCAGCTGGGCAATTTTAGAGGATACAAAAGTTTGGATAAAAGCATTTTTTTGGAGAACTGGAAAAGTCAACGCTAAACACTATTAAGTACACTCCCAAAGCAATTGACTTTATCTTCAGACTGAATACAAAAAGAGAAATTGGGGACATAATATTAGATTGAGCAACTTTGTGATTTAGAGCAGTTATGAGTGGAGACTTTACATTTACATTTACATTTAGTCATTTAGCAGACGCTTTTATCCAAAGCGACTTACAAATGAGGACAAGGAAGCAATTTACACAACTATAAGAGCAGCAGTGAACAAGCGCTATAGACGAGTTTCAGGTGTGTAAAAGTCTAAGACTTCACCAACTTTATTATATAAGAGGAATTAATGTAAAACTCCATCATGCTGCCACTTAAATATATTATTCCAAAAACTCACGAAAACAGGTAAAGAAATCTGAGATCTATTATTAATTGAGCGAATGTCTTTGTTTGACATGTACTGAGAAGATTTGTGCAGCCAAATATAAAATAATGTTAAAAAAAAGGCTTGACTGAAGGTATTATACAATCAGGGATTTCACAGAGGAGACTGAAAAAAAAGACCAATTAATCTTCTGTCCACAAATGTTTCCCTCTGTTGTCAAGAGACTGATTGAGAAACAGGCAGCCAATCAGCTTTCTCTGAACCACATGCAGGCAGCCAATCAGCTTTCGCTGATCAACGTGCAGGCAAAAATCCCGCCCTTGGCGCCCAGTCTGAGGCAGAGACTGGAGAGCGCAGAGCTGTGCTGTTTAATTCCAATTGTGTTACGGGTGTTGTGCGTCAATTCAAAGTAAGTATCATATCTGGCCTTTGTAGCGTTCGCAGATTTGCTACAATTATCTTGCAGGTTGAACTGCTTTATGTGCTCAATGCTAATATACTCTCTTGTTTTTAGCTCGATGCTAAGCTATAAACACTTCTGTAATGCGTTATTCGCGGGTTATCTACAGGGGTTCTGAGGGTCTTAAGTCTTAAATCTCAAAATCTAAATTGTAGGCTTTAAAAAGTCTTACATTTACTGAAATATTATGTTGTATGTTTTAAATCTTTTTTAAAACGCTCTTAAATTTCCTTTTTTCATGTGTTGCTACCAAATCTGGCCAAAACCAGATAAATGTAAGCAATTAGAGACATGTTCACGCTGCACACACGAGATGTAGAATCAGCCACTCAAGACTTGCACACATTTATTGAACAGGGAAGTAAAACCTATGTGTAACTTGTGTGAGAATATTTTGATGGTAAAAAATATTTTAATAGAATGTATATTTTTAAATGATATTAGAGTGTTTTTATTCAGGAAATATTTTAAGGCAAATGTTTAAAAATGTGTTTTCTGGAGGAATTTTTATCATTGATCAAACTGAAAGAGTTTATAAGACTTTTATCAGTGTTGTTGTTGTTATTTGTGTGTTTTAAAATAAACTATGATGTTTCAGAAACAGTTATGATTGTCAATTATATATTGAATATTTAATAAAAGTGTTGCCATGAATATAGCCAGTGCTGCTGATATGGCATTAAACTATATGCAAACAGCATATAATTAGAATAATTGTCTCCTCCTCCAGTGAAGCTCCTCCTCCTCCAGTTCAGCTGTAAACACTGGAATATTCCCATCAGGCTCCAGTGAAGAGTTTATTGAAGGACAGCGAGAACATGAGTGATCCAGAACCCTGCAAAATTAAAAATGAAGACTCTGAACAACAAATAGGTTGGTGTTTATTCCTGATCACGGGAGGTTATTGGGCTTCTGGGGCTTCAGCCCCGAATGTTTTTTTTCCAAAGCCATGAATCTTTTGGGTTTATGCAGACACTTTATGCAGAAATATTTAAACCGGTTCATTATTGCTTTCCCACAGAATCAATAAAGCAATATCAGTTGGGCTTTCTCTACCTCTTTATTTAAGAGTTTTTTTTTTAAATTATTATCAGAGGCAGCCCCACAGCAGTAAGTGCTTTCTGTCTCTCCTTTCTGAAAGCGAGTTTACACACACACACACCGTGGTCCTGCATAGTCATGCCTCCTGTCAGTCACTCAACACATTCGTCTCATCGCTGCACCACAATTGTACTTCATGTTTGTTACCGGCTTTAATTTCGTATTAAAGTAAGCTTGTTGGAAATTCTGAGGAGAACGTTGGGTTGCTATTGTGACTACACACGCTTTGATATGGAAAACAGACTACCAAGGAGATGTCGGTAAATCTTCAAAGGGCACAGTGTACTTTAAAACCCTATTCACATCATCCAGGCTAAGTTGTTTCACTATAAACATTTAATATAATAATATACAATAATATACATTTTATGTCTAACTATAAAATGAAAACATAATATGAACGGCTATTTTCATTTTGATATTAGCAACTTAACAGACAGCAATAATGTTGAGGCGTCGTGTAGATGCATATATGACCGTCATCTTCACTGTATGCGTATTCATAACAAAACGGAGCCTATAACATTACTGCCTCTAATTTTCATTAAAAATACGAAACATACCTCTTTTGCTGAATATCAGTTTTAATAAACAATAATGGCCATTATAAAAGTATAACACACAATAAGTTTATACTTAGATACATTATACATAGGAAATAAAGGCAAGCAATCAGTCAATATACAGAATGTGGTTACATTAATTATAAACTTATCTTTGCGCTCAGCCAAAACACATTACCTGAGAACAAGTAATAGATTCAAAAGACCAAAGTCGGGGAATATGTCGTTAGATATAGACAATTAAATATCACGGTTAGCTAATATAGTGAGATTAGATCCAGCGGCAGATCCTTGGTGAAAAGTCTGACGAGCACAGCTCTCATCTGGCTAGATAGGCTGCAGCACATGTCAGAAGAGTGTGTGTGTGGGTGGTTACGTGATGTGCATTTTCAGCAGGGATGGGCGTTTCTGACCATTAATTTAGATTAATCCACAGGTTTGACAAACGATTAATCGGGGGTGGAGCTTAAGCAAGCGGCAGGGCGTGTGTGCATTATAGCGACAATTAAATAACATTCAACTTATATATATATATATATATATATATATATATATATATATATATATATATATATATATATATATATATATTATTTTTTATTCAAAGCCCTGTTAAAATAGTGCTGATAAAACTATGACAGGATTCAGAAAACAATTAAATCAAAGCTGTTGGGTTATTAAAAATCACCATCAATATTGGTTAACACAGTGAACATTAAAAGAAGTGTGAGCAGTGACGTATTTAGGCATGGGCAAGTAAAAGCTTTGAGATACGATTTACTTCATGCAAGTGTATTAATTTAAAGTAGTAATCCCTGAATAAAGACGTTAAAGGCCATTTACATTTGGTGTATTTTGCATGCGCAAGTTTGTTGTCTATGCGCAACCGAAACAACGGTGGTGAAAGCAAACTAAAATTGCGCGCAGAAAATATATAAATATATAAATCCGTGTTAAACCTATGAATGGTGGAAAAACATTTGTGTAACTGGGTCTCCACTTTAACCATGGCCTCTTTTGGTTTTAACAAACTTGTCCTTCAGGTTTTTCCAAATTTTTTAACAAAAAATTTATCTTTTCCCATGGCTGTTGCAAATTTATAGCCAAGAATTATTGATCATTAGGTTATCTCTATGATCACGGATCAAAAAGACGTCTGTACAGTCGTTCTGTTTCAGCCAAATCTCTTCAGTGTTTCATATTCAACTCAAATCAAATGCGGCGCCGCGCGAACTGTTCGCGTAAGTCTTAAAAAATGCCGTGCGCATCGCCAGCTGAAATCATGCGCGCAAAAAAACATTCCCGCGCGCCTTGAATACCGGTTGTTTACACGCACGCTGAAAAAATACACGCCGCTTATGTACTGTGAAACCCTTTATGCAGAGGTGTCGGCACGTAGCGAGCTTTGCAAGTTGACAAAACTAAAGTTTTTGACTATATGGCTATGAAGCAGAGAGATGCTTCATAGCATCTCTTCAAGGAGAGATGATGTATCAGGGAGGTAAGACTTAATAACATTAATTCTCAGCCATGAGTTGAGTCTAAGACAACAGATAATTACATAAAATATATATATTTTTTGTATTATATAGAATTGTCTTTAATATTCAAGCAAAAGATTTCTTAAGAGATCTTAGCACATCACTCCAGTTTTGTCTTTAAATTTTTCCAGTCAGGCTACATGTAGGATTGATTCTGTTATTATATATTTAGAATAATAATTGTGTAATATTGATTAATAATAATAATTATTTATTTCTAAGTACATTTCTAAAAGCAGGTGGTTTGCCCAGGGTGCCATTTAAACTAGAACCGCCACTGACGAGAGGCGTGTAGGTTTTCTACATGACGCATTGTAAATAAAATTAATCATAAAGACGAGACACAACTTGAAAATGTTATAACAAATTGTGTTTATATACACAAAATGCATGTGAGCTTGAGCTACATGCCAACCAAAAAGTAGTGGAGGCAGTTCTCCCGTTACAGGGTGCATCAAAACAACGGCAACTGAAGCCCCGCAGAAAAAAAGAAACCAAAGTTATTTTACAGTATTATCCTTTTAAATATGTGTCTTATTATTTCTATAAATATATTAGATCCATTTTTAAAACTATAACCTACCTTTTTCTATATTGTAGACAACAACAAGAAACACACATGATACTCTGCATTTCAGTTATTTAACTGACATTTTTACCAAAACAATGTTTTACTTCAGCAACATCAACAGATGTGGATCAAAAAACATTTTTTTAATTTATTTATTTTTTTAGTTTTTTTTTTGTAAAAGATTCGCAAAAATCTGTTTCACCAAAACTTAACCAAACGACTGTTAAGTAGCACATGGCCTAACTAAAATTAGAAGCTAGCATAATTTGGCTGCGTAAACTTTTAAAAAAATGCCTGAATATTTTTTTTTTACCACAGCTATAAAACTTAAAGATTAGGTAAACTAACATTTCTTTCAAAATGATCAGTCGGTGGAGGTAAATAAAATAAAGCCGGCCTAATTTAACTATGCTGCTTAAAACAAAAACAGCCTTAATATTTTGTCATGCATGGCTAATAAAACTTAACATACGAAAAATTACATATTTTTATTCAAAAAGATCAGTCGGTCTACATGCTGTGATGAAAACCGAGTGCGAAGTCTATTTACAATTAGACAGGCGGTGGTAAAATCGCGCTCAGCAGGCACAGAAGTTCCAGGAACAGCCAGGGACTTATTGGCAAGGGTGCTTAGCCTTGCAAATCGAGACTCATTTATTTTGCACCACAATAAAGGATCCGGGTTTAGAAAGATGCATGGCTCCAAAGTAGCTTTCGATGTTGGTGTCATCCGGTGAAACATCACTCATCCCGTAGTCCTCGCCGAAAAGAGTGTCGAGACACGGCAGCTGACAGCTGAAAGCATCACACAACACATTTGCATGGTATTTAAAATGAAACTATTCAGATGGCGCTCTGTGGCGCGGCAGAAATATGAAGTGTGTGTCGTGGCTGGGCACCGCTGTGTACCCTGATAGACACATACGTTTAGAACTCTGAAATGCATGACGCTGCGTGGGCCGTGGCGCAACGCGCTGCTTCTGGTGTATGACCCCCCTATATTGGATCTGGTCAGGTCTCACCTCTAGACCGCAACTCCCTGCAGCCATAACCAATCAAATATCAAACTACCGGCCAAATACTAACCAATCAGAAAGAATAAACGGAATTTAATTTTAGAGCCAATCGATCATCGTTTTCATGCTCTATCGTCGCTGATGCGTTCGATTAATCGAATAATTGTGCACATCCCTAGTTTTCAGTGGTTTGGTGTAGACAGCAAGCTGCTCAGAAACGCTGGGTGAAACGTTAGTGTGGACGCGGATAGTTTTCATTCTAAAACGACGTTTTAAAACTAAAACGCACTAGTGTAAATGGGGCCTTAGTCACATACCTGTCTGATGGCTCATTATGCAGGTCTTTGTCTTCTCAGGTGCAAGGGCGTTGCTAGGGTCGAAAGAGAAAAGGGGGTTAGCCCCAAAGAAGTCTCTCCCCCCCCAACCCCCACCCCCCCAAGGAACATCAAAAAGGAAAAAAAATTGATAAATTAACCCACTTCTCATTTACTAGTCTGTTATGAGCCATATCATACCTCTTGAGCCTCCTGATTTGCAGTTTTTGTTTATTTTTTGAAAATGTAATTGTTTTCAAATCTGAAAATATGATTTAGTTGATAGTGTGAGTTGTTATTCGATGTAATACGAAGCTACAAACATGTTCAGTTGGACAGAATTTTTAACTAAGGTGTAGTGTCCAGATACTGGAATTTCTGAATACATTACCTTGCAATATATTGATATTCAATAGGCTACTATTTTTGATATAACAACAATTGTATCAAACATGGTACAAAAATAATTTCTTTTTAAGGGAGATGCATTTTTCAGTTTTCCTCAAAATAGGTTGATGTGGGCATTGTAGCACTTTAAATGCATGTAAGTTTGATTCACACTTGAGCAGAAATTCCATATATGCCTCACAAAAGTAGCAGAACATTCCAGGAAATCCCTAATATGGATGAAGGCATCCAGCTATTGCTGTTGAATGAAAATAAGATCTGCATAAACATTAAAAGGCTTTAACTGATCATTTACGCGACTGCGACAATGAATGGTTTATATGTGTACTTCCAGCCATCTTAGGTGTTTTCATAAGAAAGTCGATTTATAATTTAATGCTAACTGACATAGTATGTTACAGTAGAATATAGCTATAAAATAGTATCCTAGATGCATGAACTTAATTGGATCAAATTAGATAATTTAACTATTACAGAATATCAGTCGATTTGCTGAAACACAAAGAAAGTTTTGGCCAAATTAAGCTTCAAAATCCCCCCGGAATGTATGAAAATGACCCAACAGCACACAAAGGGAAAGGTGCACATTCCAGCCTTTATGCAGATGCTTTACAGGTATTTCTGAGAGGCAAATATTCAGCTGTTTGTTCAGCTATTACCCCAGAACTACTTTTTTTTTTTTTTTTTTCTGATTTTTTTCTGACTGATGTTTACCAGTCAGGCACAGAACATGTATTCCCTGTCTGCTTTACAAGTTTTAGAAAAACATTTTGTTGTAATTATGAATATATACGAATAAAAATAGGCCATTTACAGCTTTCAAATCTGTGTCTTATCAATATGACCAAAACGACTTTTCTGAGAAACTCTGAAAACTGGACTGACACTGTTTCAATTTACTGTAACTTCTATGTTAAGTGGCTTCGGCACAATTTACATTGTAAAAGCACTGGATAAAGATGAATCGAATTAAATCTGCTTAAATGTGTACACGTTATTAGACCGAGCAAAATATGATCTGATTTATTTTACATTTAATGTGCATCAATTACAGTGTGTGTAGCCAATATTTCCAATGTCATTTCACGTTTCAGCTTTTGATGAGAGTTTTTAAGACTTAATGTAAACTAATGTTTTATTTATTTATTTCAGACATAATTGAAGAGAATGAGGGGAGTAAAGAGGAGGAACATCATGTCAAAATTGAGGAAAAAACTAATTTACAGACTGATGGTATTTTGAAAAGAAGAGACCAGAATCGTTTCACCTGCACTCAGTGTGGAAAGAGTTTTGGAAGAAAAGGCTATCTTAAGATTCACATGAGGATCCACACTGGAGAGAAACCATTCACATGCACTCAGTGTGGGAAGAGTTTCATCCGCTCATCATCCCTTAATATACACATGAGGATCCACACTGGAGAGAAACCTTTCACATGCACTCAGTGTGGGAAGAGTTTCAGCCAATCATCATCCCTTAATCACCACATGATGGTCCACGCTGGAGAGAAACCATTCACATGCACTCAGTGTGGGAAGCATTTCAGCTGCTCATCTCACCTTAAACACCACATGAGGATCCACACTGGAGCGAAACCATTCACATGCACTCAGTGTGGGAAAAGTTTTAGCCAGTCATCACCCCTTAATAAACACATGAGGATCCACACTGGAGCGAAACCATTCACATGCACTCAATGTGGGAAGAGTTTCAGACACTCATTATCCCTTAATCAACACATGAGGATGCACACTGGAGAGAAACCATTCACATGCACTCAGTGTGGGAAGAGTTTCTGCCAATCATCTTCCCTTATTCAACACATGAGGATCCACACCGGAGAGAAACCATTCACATGCACTCAGTGTGGGAAGAGTTTCAGCCAATCATCACACCTTAATCGACACATTAGGATCCACACCGGAGAGAAACCATTCACATGTACTCAATGTGGGAAGAGTTTCAGCCAATCATCGAACTTTAATCTACACATGAGGATCCACACCGGAGAGAAACCATTCACTTGCACTCACTGTGGGAAGAGTTTCAGCCAATCATCAAACTTTAATCTACACATGATGAGCCACACTGGAGAGAAACCATTCACTTGCACCTAAGCCGCAGTCACACTGGACTTTTCTCCCCATAGACTTCCATTCATACGCACGCAAATGCGTCAGACTGGAAACGCAAGTTCGTGCGTCAAGTTTTGCAGTTCACTGTGTTGCAAAGTTCAAGCTTGGTGAACTCTGACCTGCGAAATTGCATCACTTGACTGTGTGAGACCAATCGTAGATTAAAACATGACCTCTCTGGACAGAAATTTAAAATATGGACCAATCGCTCACTTTTTTAATGTCTAATCATCTTGTTTAATCCCGCCCCTTTTCATAGCGCCGTACAACAGAATGTCGCATGCTCAAACTCTAGTGTGACCGCAGCTTCGGTGTGGGATGAGTTTCAGCAGCTCCTCAGACCTTAATCTGTTAAGCTTTATTTTGGCTATTTTGGGTATTTCCACCTGAATTTGGCCTTTCGATTTAAAAAGCTTCCCATAACCACATGCAGAGGAGTAAATACAAAAGTTTGGTAACATTTTAATAGAAATCCTTTGAAATTTCATAAAATACTGTTTTATATAAACTAAAGTTTGAAAATGTGTATTTTTGCTTCTAATAAAAATAAAATACTATTCTATCTTAGATGTAGGTCTAGTCAAATTCAGTTAAACTGAGTCAGGTTTTTAGACCAGAAGTGCCCAAACCTTTTCATTTAAAAGGCCACAGACAAAATATTATTATGAGCCGTAGCCAAAGGTAAATATGTATAAGCTATATTACATTAAAGTTGCGATGGATAATTTCCTAATTTATTTCACAATATTCAAAAATAAATCGAAAACTTTAACTTGTCTTAACTAATGAAGTATAACTTTTAAAACGATAACTTATTGCAATAAAAACATAACAGTGAACAGTGGAGTTCAATGCTGAATACACTAGTCAAGCAGAATCTGCCTTCTCTGCAATGTCTTCTATTAATCAGGTGATAGTGTTCATTTAAACTTAATTTGATCAATTTGCAATATTTAATTTAAACATTTCACTTCAGTTAGCGTTTAACAAAAAAACTAATAAAAGGTTACATTAGATTTGAAATGACAATCTCTAAAGCTTCTCCTTCATTTTTCTTCTCTTCTCAGATAGGATGACTGCCAAATCAAAGGTTATCATGGGCCAGCTTTGGCCAGCGGGCCCTAGTTTGGGAATCTTTGTTTTAGACAATGGCATAGCACAATAACTACTGCAGTTACTAATGCTATAATCACTGAACTGGATGATAAAAATCATATGCTGCACTCTTTATAGACTTATCAAAAGCATTTATTTCTGTAGATCAATTTACTTTGTTGCAAAGACTAAAATTTATAGCGTTTAGTACTACAGTGTTAAAACAGATTAACAATTATTGTTATTTTTAAATGGTTCCATAATTATTTTACTGGAAGAACTCAGTGTGTTTCTAAAGAAAAGTATGTCTCTGCTCCTTAAACTGTAAACACAGATGTTCCTCAATGTTAAATTTTGCAACCAATTTTATTTTCTTATTCTTATAAATGAGCTTGGTAAAATCTGAAATGATCTTGGTTAATCTGCAAATGTACAATTGTACACTTTTATGCAGATGGCACAATTATTTACACTAAAAAAATGGCAATAGACTCTTTGCAAAATGATTTTAACTCATTCCAGATGTTTATTGATTGCTTAAAATTATTATTAAATGTAAAAAACAAAAAACTAAATGCATGATCTTTAAACATTCCAGGTTATCAATAAACAACTTTAAGATTAAAACTTTAAATGGCACACAGATTGAAAAAGTTGCATATTTTAAAAATTAAGGTATCTGGCTTGATAATAAGTTTATATAGTTTTCCATATTGATAGACTTAGGTGTCTTTTATTTATAAAGCTTTAGTTTGTAAATTACCACAGTATATGCCTAGTTTGTTGCTGCGCAGCTTAAATGCCTATAATACCAGATTAGCAGATATCCTCTTACTTAAAATGCCATTTTTTACGTCAGTCTGCATTTTCTAAATATGCTTTGTATGTATGTTAATTTAGGCATCCTTCATGTATTTATTAATGCTTAGTTCCCTCAATAACAGACTTTGAATGATCCACTACTTTATAGTTATACAGCATTCGCAAATTACCAAATTTTCAATGTATTTTTGACTATTTTCTCAATCTCAATACTTCACTCTATTATGATTCAATTTATTAAAATAATTTAAAAAGTCTTACCAATAGATTGACTATTGATATAAAACCATCAGCTGGTCCACATCATTTCTAAATGTGTTGCTTTTCTCATTAATGTTTTGGATAGTTCATCCTTACTAGGGTTTCTTCTCCACAAGCCATTGCTAAAGGCTTTTTATTTTATTTATTTATTTATTTATTTTTTGCTGGCTAGGGATGATCATTACCAGTATGTCCTTGGTCCCTCACATTCTGTGCAGGATGGCTGTAGTTGGTTAGTGTAGTGTGGACTCTTTGACCATCTGCTGACCATGTCATGAGCCTTCTCCTAGGCCTCGACTGCATTTCCTTGCTCTGATTGAGTCTCCTTCACACTGAATAGAATTCAAATGGAAATTCTAAATATTTTCCGTTAGTAGCAGAATGACCAAAGAGTTAAAACTTAAAATCCTTTCTAGGTTTTTTTTTGTGTAGGCTTGTACTTTACAGTTCTATAAAAATATCTCTGTCAATGTTTTCAAACAACCACACTTGAACTACCAAAGTCACACAAATGCCAATTTCACATCTCATAATGACGCTTTTTCATCATAAATGCAAAAATGTTAAATAAAATAAAATCAATCATTTTTGTTCCACGGAGAGCCAACCTCCATCCCATCCACTTTTTTCCACGTTGTGCTTGTCAATTCACAGAACCACCACAAAACATGCGGCACATAAACTCCCTAACCTTCTCAGCCACATTCAGAAAGCACGTCCACCTTCCCCATTCAAAACACAAAAAATGTTTACAGATTGATACCTCTCTGATCCTACAACTCTGCAGCCAGTTGTCCCAGAAAATACAAACAGATGCTTCAACACAATCCCAACATACACTTCTTCTATGCATCCACTCTGCAAATGTTACATTCACAACACTAAAACTGCTCATAACTCATCTGGCCATCAGCCTAGTGTAACCTGTGTAATTAAAAATGAAGATTTTGGGCTCTCGTGTTTTATTACTAGTGTAATTATAAAGAATACTTGAATTCGTTTAATTTAGAATTTTCTACTACATGCAATTTGCAATCTTTATCAATTTAAAAATGTTCCTCATTTGGAGCCAGCTTTTATGTTTTTATAATGAATTTTAAAAGATGTACTCTTATAGCATTTACCTGGAAAATATTCAACCCCTCATGTTAATTAAAAACGGACAGTTTTACTTTTGACACTAGACAAAGCCATTTTGATGAAATCCTCAGAACAGGCTTAAATGTTAAAACGATAGTTGCCTTTTCTTCCCATTATGCTCTGCGCAAATGTAACATTGTTTTAGATCTGTCATAGTAAATTATTTATTTATTGTTATTACTATTTTTATTTTTAAATACAATTCATCCAAAGCCATTATTTTATTGGGCAAATTCTGTCCTGTGGACCAAAGGTTTCTTCCTATATTAAAAAAAAAAATCTACAAGAATGTATGCATATTTAAATTATTATTATCATTATTATTATTACATTTCACCAGCCAATTTTGTTTTCATCCAACACATTACACAGGAGTTATCCATAGCTAGCATGATACTAAATCTAAAATCTATGCCGTGGATTAACTATTCATTCTGTCTCCCAAAATAGCTTAAAAGTATCTAAAAAAATAATAAAAACAATAATGGAATTCTCTGTCTGGGTCACAAATGTGGTAGTTTGGAGAGTATTTAAACAGTCTGCGTAACCTGTTTATTGAAGAATGTTATATCTTGCTTATGTTGTATCCCATCCATTTATATATCAAAAGAAAACATTTGATGATAAATTATATTTCCCCGTTTTAGATTTGGTATATATTTCAATGATTTCTGTCTTTAATCCATTAACTTTTCTCTATGTATGATACAAAACACACTGAGGTAAAAATGATTTCTGAAAAATCTTTGCAAACAATCTACTTGAGTTGAATTTATCAAACAAATCAAATTTAGTAATGTTCAACCTAACTTGCTCATCCAAACCCAGCCCAAACAAACTCTTCACAACCACTAAACTCCAAAAAATGTATTGGCTTAAAAGTGTAAAAGGTAAATTAAAGAAAGAAAACAGAGGCGCCTGCTCAAAAACCAAATACAAGTCAAGCTCCCTCAATTATCAATAAAAAAGTTTACATGCAAAAGAGGGGAAAAAATCCAGAAAGGTAACGGTTTTATGAATTTCTAAATCAAAAACAATTCAAAGCAAGTGTTGGCTTGAACTTCAAAATCAAGGACTTGTAATTAAGACAAAAGGTTTTATCATATGAAAAAAAAAAATATATATATATAAAAGTTACAATTTAAGATATGAAGCTTTTATCATAAGGTAAAAAGCATGACATTACAAAAGAGCTATAGCTGAGATGCAATGTTTTTACCTTTTTCAGAATCTAACAGCACTTAGTGCTAGAAATTCAACAAAGTTAATCAATACTGAAGTTTGCCGTACACATTCTTATGCCTCAAAGCCTTGATATGTTCATGTAATTATACAAATCAAAGCGTTTATGATTTTTAAATTACAATATAAATTCAACTGTCTGCACTGCATCATAGTGTAATATCAATACTGAGACGATATGCAATACGGCTCAAATCTTTTAAGCATAATTGCTGGTGTTGGGGGTCGGTTACGAGCAGAGTTTTTTTTCACCACATGACCTTCCAAGAGGCCACACTCCTATAGTCAGATCTTGCAGTGTTAGATTCTCAGTGTAACCATGTTCAGTCCTTCCTTCTACTCCGTTATATAATATTCTACTCTTCCATTTCACTCTCCTTAAACAAACACCTATCTGGAGTTTAGGGTTTGTCCGAACAGTGAATGGCTTGATTCTTTTATAATTACTTTCATTAACGCTTGACACTACTACTGGGTTCAGAAAAATATCCAATTCAAGCAGCATATTCGTGCTTTCCTCTCTCCATCTTCAACGCTACATCTTTCTTCTATCAAACTTCCTACTGTATTAATGTTAATGCGTTCGTCAATGGCCTTTCTCCAGTCAACCGTCGGCCACTCTCTTTCTACTTCAGCCAAATACCACTCAACTGTTAAATTCTTTAGGAGTTAATTTTTCTGTTGATTCTCACTTCTGTTCTAATATATCTATATAGTGAGATTCTGTCCAAAAGTGTGTTTCAGAACCCGCAGTTTCAATCAAAGTCTCAGCTCTTTCTCTTCTAGTTTCTGTAAAAAAAATGCATTCCAAAAAATGTGTCGATCAAAATCCATTTCTTTAATTTATTTTTTATTTATTTATTTTTAAATAATTTTTTAACTTCAAGTGAGAAAAAATGAGAGAGGAAAGGAAAAATAACAGAAATAAAAAGGGAATTAGTAAATAAGGGAAGAAAATAGAGAAAAAGAAAAGGATAAAGAGAGGGTGAGAGAGAAGAAATATGTATTTTATTGCGATATATTATTCAATTGTTATCTCTTCTTTTTTTAAGGTATTAATGGTCTCGTTTCTTCATTATCGCAAATTATACAATTTTCAGAATGGTCTAATAATATACACATCCAATATTTTGGTGGATTTTTCATTCTAGGGACTTGCTTTGGTTTGATTCTAATTCCTTACTTTTATTTTATTTCATTTCCCCATAATCCCTGGCTCGGGCCTTCACAAATAACACATAAGTCTACATTCATTGCGTCATCCAAAAAATTTTTAATTTAAGACATTACCTATGTTTTCTTTATGTTGTTTGATTAATGTTCAGATTTTGTTCCTTTGTTTGCACTTGTATGTAGTGGAAGTTATTTATTTCCTTGAGTGTTGTTATTATTTGAAGTTATTATCTCCAACTGTGCTGTTATTTCACATTCTTATTAAACAGTTGCAGAAATGACCCAGTGTCACACAGTTCTGTTTCAGTGGATTCAAATTATGCATTTTAAACTAAATAAAAGTGTAAACACAGACACAGTGTTTAGGATATATTTAACAATCATTCAAACTATTTATTTCATTTAAAAACAAGTAATCCTTTAAAGAAAAAAACAACACTTTATTATTTAAAACATATCAAGCTTTTTCAGATAAGTGCAACACTTTTTCCCCTTCACCTGAAAAGTGTGTGATAGTTTAAATAAATAAGAAAAAAAGGAAAATGACACGGAAAAACAACTTAATGATTATTTTTTTAAAAATTCCCTGCAATTTTCCTTTTTCCTTGTGATCAACCGAGAACAAAAATGAAGGAATCCACAAATATCCACAATATCCTGGAAAAAAAACACTGAAATAACAGGCTCTGTATGAGAGCTCTTTGAGGAGAATAAGGCAGCTAGCCTAATTTAAAAAAAAAAAAAACACTTTACAGCCAAATACAATAAGAATTTATTTAAGCAAAAGAGAAAAAAGGCTATCTATTTTGGACAGAATTCAGTGTAAAATGTAAGACATTATTTATAAAGACAGACAGGCCTATAGAATTATTTTTGGAGTGTTTGAACATGAATGGCAGCTGTTGTTTATGATCTAACAGCAGCAAAACTGCATGCTGAACGCTGTGAGTTTGCATCAGGATGATGATGATACATTTTGAGCAATGTTAGACAGTACTATAGGGTGTGATGCTGCTTGGCTACATAAGTAAAATTGGCAACAAACATTTTACATAAAAATTAAATGTAAGATAGTTTATATTAAAGTATCAATAGGATGTGAGGTCTAGTTATCCACCTATCTTCAGCTCAGTCCCTGATTTAACAGCCAATTATTCCAGTTAAGGTTTTACACAGCGGATGCCCTTCTAGCAGCAACTCAGTACTGGGGAAACACCCATACACTCTCACATTGACACATGCACTTCGGCTAATTTAGTTTATCTATACTGCATGTCTTTGGACTGTGGGGGAAACCGAATATTTACCTAGCTGTTGAAACTAAAACATGTAGTAGTGATGGGTACTTTTTACTAAAAGGGCACCTATTTTACCCCTTTTCAAGATTTAAGATAAGTCTTTTGTGTCTCCAGAATTTGTCTGTACAGTTTCAGCTCAAAACACCCATCAGATTATTTGTTATACGTTTTGGGATTTGGGATGTTGGGATTTTCTGCTTTAAACCCTTGATTAAAAAGTTTTTCAAATTGTCCTAAAATTGTTTAGATTAAATGTTTTTGATTAACTTAAAATACTGAATATCTGTGTGTCTGTGTATGTGAGAGAGCAGATTTGTTGTGTAAAGTGGAAAACGAGGGAGAAATGTATCAAGTCATGATTACAATAGTGAGTGGCAAAAAAAAAAAGCTTTTAAAAAAGGCTTTTATTTTGGCGATGCATGTGACGTCATAAGGCCGCGCCGCTCCAAGCGCTGGGATTTAACTAGAGAAAGGTTTGTTTTTAAACTTTTACATAAATATAAACCGATTGATTAAAGTTTCAGGTTTTCACCCGATGCTTAATTATGTTCCTACTGTTGACAATATTATTATTCTCTCTATATATAAGAAATGGAGTACTAGTTTTAATCAGCTCATTTATGGCTATTGTTTCTTACTCGGACTTAGCCGATTTCTTTTTGTTCATTACTCTCATATAAAGAAACTGTTGAAGCAAGTGTTGAAGAGAAGTTATTTTGTTTCTGTTCATTGTTTTATTCAGTTTAAACAGGATATTTTTATTGTTTTGTTCATTTAAACAGGATAAAGTGTCCAAACACAGAGAAAAACTCCTGCTGAAGCGACTGATCTCCACACTGTTATAAAGATGGCGTTTATTAAAGTGGAGAGTGAAGATGTGAAGATTGAAGAAACATTCAGAGTCAAACAGGAAGATCTGCAGGAACAAACAGGTTGGTTTTCATTCTCAAAGACCAACTCAGTCATTTGATCCTCATTCAGATATATTTTAATAATAAAATACTAAATTAAATCCATCTTGCAGCCCTGAGTGTGCTGCCTAGTTCTCCTAAAGGCACATAAGCACTCATTGAAAGACAGGAATGAGTTTCTTTCTTGTTACTTGTTCTCATGTCTTTTGCCATTTTTTAATGTATTATTAGTCTCCCATTTTCTCTACCTTAATGTTATTGCTTTTCTTGTTCTCCTACTGTTTGTAAAGTGTCCTTAAGCACTGGTGCTATGTAAAATAAATAAAAACAATAAATTAAAAAAGTTTAACTGAGCTGACGATATTTGACCTCCAGTATTCACATAGAAGATATCTGCTATTACAGTGATAGTGTTGGCTTAGTACTTTCCATTTGCATATGTCACGTTGATCACAATTTTCTTTTTTTCATCAACTTCTTTATGGGTTTAAACTTGTTTCTGGTAGTTGTTACTAGTTCTCACAGATAGTATCTGAGTTAGAATTACATCATTATTATAATTAATTACCAGGGCTATTGTGTTTAAACCGATTTCTGTGGCATCTCGGTGGGATATGAAATATTGTGTTGTAGCTCTTAAATCTTTTTTAAACAAGTCTTCATTTTCCTTTGTTGTTGTTTTGCTACCCAATCTGGCCAAAACCCATACAATCACCAACAATCCATCTCAATAACTCTTTCAACTTTTTATTCAAAAAGGTCATTTTAACTCTATTTATCATAATGGTTTAATTATTTTCCTTACAATAACATTTGTTTAAACGTGCTCCATGTATTTACTGCTGAAGACATCGACCTGGACAGATTGTTGTGCATAGATTTAGTTTATTATAGTTTTTAAATGTTTAAAAACATTTGTTCATTTTTATTATTTTGTACAGAAAATTTATGTTGGAATAAGTGTGTGGATACAAGTAAAGCTTGGTTATTTTTACACTATTTAAAATCTTTTGCCAAGAAATATCTAAAATATTGTAATTTTTTATTATTCATTTATTATTGTATAATTAAATACATGATATTATAATATTGTTTTGATAGGGCAAATAAAAAACTTTTTCATCTGGGCAATTTGAATAATTCTTTAGCCTTTTATGAGTCTAAAATATCATTCATAATGGTCTTAAAAATGTCTAAAGTCTTACATTTAACTTTGTGAAACCTGCAGAGACCCTGGTTTAAAGTATTTCAAAAAACTTGGATGCCCCCAATTTGAAACATGCTGAATAAAATGGACACTAAAACAATTAATTATTATAAATCATTGTACAGTATTCTAAACTATATGATGTTGCTGTGGGACGACGTAAGACAAAATGAACAAATTATAGTGGAACAATAACGTTTAGCATTGCACTGACTACAACTGGCCAACAAACTAGTCTAAATGACTTTTGCTGCTTAAGAAATGGATTACAGCATGCTGATGTTATGCAAACATTTGAGTGTAAAGTTCATCAGTATTGACCATATTCTTCATGTACCAGCAGGCGCCGCCATTGGAATCTATTTGCTTGACTTTATTTAAAGAATTCATTTTTAGATCTTAAAAACAGTGTTATGCTGCTTAGGCATGGGACGAAATCCACTTTCAATGTATAAAACCGCCAAATGGTATATGTAAGGTGTTTTTTTATGTTTTAAGTTTTTTAGGACACAGTATCTTCAGCAGAGAAGATATCCAAAGATGCCTTTTTTGATGGCATTTCTGCATCTTGAGATCAGGTCACTGACATAAATGACAATTTTTGTATGTCGCTGTTTGTCATTGTGCTCTGTTTATCCTGAGAGCTGATGCTGAGGATTCTTAGGGCTTTTCACACTTGAAACTGTTAACCCTGGGTCATTCTAACCCTCGTTATCAGAATCCTGGGTTATCTGTAATCACGTTCCACACTGCTCATGCTATACCTGGTGTTCATTAACCGACGGTTCACATTCCCTAACCCCAGGTTAACATTATTATTTGTATATTTACGTTGTCTCTGTCCCTGATTGGACAACCAGCAGGTAACCTTTTTAGATAGCATTTCTGCATCTTGTCAGGTATATAAAATGTCATCACGTAGGTCTTCAGCTAAGCCTCAGGGCATGCACAAAGGCAAGAAAACAAAGACAAAAGTACAAATGAATAAAAACGAATAGCAAAGTGTGTCATCTTGCCATCTCCTCATCACTCCAGTTTACAGCAAACGTGGCATTAAGCATTTGCATAAGTTCATTCATTCATTTTTCTTCAGCTTAGTCCCTTTAATTATCAGCGGTCACCACAGCGGAATGAATCACCAACTTATCCAGCATATGTTTTAAACAGCGGATGCTCTTCCAGCTGCAACCTAGTACAGGGAAACATTTGCATAATTAAAATACAATAATGCTTACTTATTAATATAAGTGTGAATTATGCGTACTTGCTGTGAACATGAAGATTTGTCTCAATCGGGTCTTCAAAGCAAGTTACAAATGTTTAAATCCAGTGGTAGATACACATGAGGGAACACAACACGAGTAAACTAGAGCATTTGATCATTTGCATTAAAAGCCACAGGCACAAAAAGAGCTTGGTTTCCTCTGACCCCCAAAATTAAATCTTCTGCAAGGTATATGATCTGATTTTGAGCTAAACCTCAGACACATTCTGGGAACACCAAAGACTTTTTCATTTTTGGGTGAAACATTTATTTCATGCTTGTCTCTTTGTGACTTCATACTAAAGTTAACTTTTTTTTTTAAAGACCTGATGGTGCTGAAAGAGGAGACTCATCAATGGAACGAAGTGAAAGAGAAACAACAGTTTAGGAAACCCCAAGAATTAACGACGAAAAACTGTGATGAAAAACTCACACAGACTAAAAAGACTTCATCACACAGAAGACCATGGAAATCTAAATCTAGGTGTAAAACCTACATGAGAATTCCCACTGGAAAGTTCCCATGCCAAGAGTGTGGAAAAAGCTTCTGTCATGCAGGAAACTTTGCAGCGCACATGAGAGTTCACACTGGGGAGAGGCCGTACATGTGCCAACAGTGTGGAAAAAGCTTCTATCATGCAGGAAACTTGGCAGCGCACATGAGAATTCACACTGGGGAGAAGCCTTACTCTTGCTCTCAGTGTGGAAAGAGTTTTAATCTAAATGGCACCCTTGAAGTCCACATGAGAACACACACTGGAGAGAGAAGTTTTACTTGCACACAGTGTGGGAAAAGTTTTTCTCAAAAACAAAACCTTGACACCCACATGAGGATTCACACTGGAGAGAAACCTTACACATGCACAGAGTGTGGTAAAAGTTTCCCATATAACAGCTCACTCAAACACCACATGATAAGTCACGCCGGAGAGAAGCCGTTTGCATGTGCTCAGTGTGGAAAGAGCTTCACATCCAAATCTAGCCTCATGAACCACATGAATGGTCACACTGGAACCATAGTGTTCACATGTGATCAGTGTGGAAAGAGTCTCACACATAAAGACTCCATTAAGAGCCACATGATGATTCACTCAGGAGAGCGTTTTAGATGCAGTGAGTGTGGAAAGGGCTTTAAACATAAAAGCAGCCTCAGCGCTCACATGAAGCTTCACAATGGAGAGCAGAGTCCTCAAAAATGAGGTCTTGTCCACACAAACATGAGTATATTTAAAACAGCAGCTTGTTCATGTAGTTTGGCTGTTCATTTACGAGAAGTTTAATTATAAACTACTTTCAAGAGGATCACATGCATTAGCTGCATTAGTTGCACAATTCTGCATTAGCTAACACATGATTCACCAATCAGATGAATCCTAACTCACTGTAAATACCCAGAGTTTTTACCTCAGTTACCTTCGTCTTGAAGAAGCACCTTTCACAATTACAGCCTCGAGTCTTTTTGAATCCAATGCCACAAGCTTGGCACACCTGTCTTTGAAAATTTTGCCCATTCCTCTTAGCAGTACCTCTCAAGCTTTATCAGGTTGGATGGGAATTGAAGGTGTACAGCCATTTTCAGATCTCTCCAGAGATGTTCAATAGGATTTAGGTCCGGGCTCTGGCTGGGCCACTCAAGGACATTCACAGAGTTGTCGTGAAGCCACTCCATTAGCCGCATATCCACTGTCGGGCCAGTGTGAGCCAGGGCTTTTATTGGACCGGGCTGAGCCAATCGCTCGGGAGGTAGAGCAGTGAGGCCAAAGTCATGTCGAGTTTCCACTGTCAGGCTAGTAGCTCGCAGCGCATCACGCAAATCCCACTCCCAGAAAGTCCCCCGAATCAAACATCACACAACCCTCCCACTTCAGCGGGAATCAGGCAGATAAAGCACACCATCGCATTATCACAAGAGCATTAAAATAAAGACAACCGAAACAAGAAAACGACACGATACTGTACAGCAGTACATTATATGTCTATACTGTGTGTTATCATTCATCATATTCATTTACTCACCGACCGACTGTTGGCATTGAAAAATCGAGTGGTCTCGCCAGCGCATGGAGCGCACCATCCATAATATAACACCACAGAAATTCTCTGTTAATAACTCGGTAGAAAATGTAGTTTATAACATCCTCATTTAGATATACGCTGTCAAACATTCAGCCCAAATGCTCCAGAGAGCCCTGAAACATTTATTTTTCCCTATAGGCTATATGACACAATAGGTGATTCCCCTTTATTTTAGGATGTTGCATATTATTCTGTGATCTTAAGTAAAGGAACGTGTTAAGTATTTCAGCACATAAGAGCAAGTAATAAAATATAGCCTATAGTTTGTTGCGCTCAGCAGCTTTTCACTAATAAAGCTCTTCATGTATTTAAAATTTCATTTTTAAATTTTAGCACGTCATATAAAACATAAACACTTGTTTGAGGACACAGAGCACATTTTGTATTTGCAGTTTTCCTCGATGCGTTTGTCAAGAGGCGCTGCGCAGGACAGAAAAAAAGGCAGCCTATTTCTGCTTTCACTCGCCCATAAAATGCTCTGTTTGCACGATTTGATTCATATCATCGTATTTAAATACTTTATAAGTAGTGTTTCAAACCTCCTCCAGTGTTTATTGTTTTTAGAAAATATCTAAAATCTTTTTTTCCGACAGGCCTTTGTAAAATGACATTTATATATGGCTTAACGGTTTGATTTATGTATTGTATATACCTAAATTGTTATAGCTAGCTTTTGTTTGTTTTATATTGGTTTATAAAAAATTCACCCCCCTCAGATGAAACTCCAGAGGAGACGCTGGATAGCCCGGTAATGCGACATTAATTGTTTTATACTGAAACTTTCCTTCTAAATGTGCTTTCTTGGTCTTATCCATATTTCTTTGTATGTTGAACACACGTCGGCCACAACAGGAAATAAAAAACTGCAACTGCGTGAATTTTTTTTTAACATATAATGTTAAATATTTCAAATTAATCGCATGTGTTAACGCACTAGTTTTGACAGCACTAATATATATCTGACTACTACTAACCAGCAATGTTGGTGGGGTTGGAGGGGCAGACTTTTGACTTAAAAAACCTGCATTTATGAATGAAGAATTTGGCAAAACATAAAAGGATGTTAACCAGGTGATGCTGTATACAATTTTCTTTAGTTACACCAAATTTAACTTGTTTATAGGAAAACGGGTTTACATGAATATTGACATGAGACATTCTGTCATGTATATGAGCCTAAAATAACTCAGAGTATGTACAATTGTAGAAAATGTGCTCAGTGGTTTCAATATCACTGTCACAACCTTAACAAGAGTTCTCCTCAGTATCAAATCTCAGGAATTTTTTGATGGATACACATCATTAATCATTTTAAACTGAAGCTCTTTGATTTTGGGGAGAATGGGAAAAGTATTTTTTTTAATTCCTGTGAATTAAAATCTGTAAAAATAAAATGAGGTCTGAGCTGATTAGGATGAAGCCTTTGAATAAGAATATTCATCAACTTATTATTAAGCTGGGACTGACATGATCATTGTATTGATTTCTCTTTAAGTACTCAAGGGGCTACACACTTAGCTGAATTAACTAGATTGAGCAGGACATTTCTTTCAGTATACTCTTAAAGAGATGAAAATGAAATGAAAATTCTGTGATTAATGACTCGTCCTTCTCTTGTTCCAAATGTGTCTGAGTTGCTTTCTTCAGTTAAACACACACAAAAACAGATATTTTAAAGAAAGATGAAAACCTGTAAACATTGACTTCCAGAGCATTTGTTTTTTCCTACTATAGATGTGAATGGTTTCAGGTTTTCAGCTTTCCTTAAAAAACTCCCTTTGTGTTCAACACAATAAAGAAACTTGCAAGTTTTATAAAAAAGGTTTGCAGAGAGTAAATAGTGAACCATCCCTTTAACCCAAACTAGCTGACTTTACCAGAAAATTGTATAGAAACTCATTGCCTTAAACCTCTTACATTTTATACAAGATACAACTAAACAGCCCTACTCGAATTAACATTTTACCGCAAGTCCAATAATAGTGTAAAGGTTCTAAGTTGATTCAAGTAGGGCTGTTTAGTTTCACCTGGTGTAAATACATAAGCGGTTTAAGGCAACAGGTTTCTTTGGAGTTTTCTAATAAAGTCAACTAGTTTGGGTTAAGAGTGTAATGGGTTACAGTAATAGCAGTGAATCATGCAGGCATAAAGTAAATGTTTAGCCATGTAAAGCATTAAACGTGTCCTAATTTAGCAATATTTCTAAGGTGGAGTACTGTATGATGTTGTAATGTATGCTGTTAAGACATTGATGAGTCAAATATGAGATGTGTGTTTTAAATTTCAAGAAGTAATTTACCAATATGTTCATCAAGATTCAAATCTTGCATCTTATATTTTTTAAGCTTTTGGGCCAATAATACTCCTGTTCTGCTATTTAAAAAAGCCTGCTGGAATTCATGTCAGCATTCCCTTCAATGAAAACTACAGCAGTGGACATCAGTGGACATAATACATGTATGAGAAGGATAAGGCCTCTTCTTATGGCTCTGAACCAAGCAGATGCGATGCAGTAAACATTCCAAGCACATCGGTTATCGCTCGCTCCAGGCAACACCCAGTGCTGAATACATCTGTGTTATCGTACGCATCAAAGGGTTTGAAGTGTGTTCATTTTTTTCTTTATTATTAAGCAATTCTTCCGTGTACTACAGCTTGAGAACCACTGCCTTAACAGTGTGTGTGCAAATGTAACACTTTGTTGTGTGTAGTCAAGTTAATTCTTGTGTGTAGTCAACATGTTGATGTTCATGTTTTCTCAGTGGAATAAATTAAGTGTAGTAAAAATAGCATAGTATTGGTCATTTGTGTCTGACTTGAAAATAATTTGTTTTGTTTTATTAACTGTATTAATACAAATAATTTTATAATTTCAAGACTATTATAATACATTTATTCCAAATAATCATAACAATACAGTAAAAAAATCTTATATTACAAATATTTCATTCATTTTCTTTACAGCTTAGTCCCTATATTAATCAGGGGCGCCACAGTGGAATGAACCGGCAACTTTTCCAGCATTTGTTTTACACAGCGGATGCCCTTCCAGCTGCAACCGAACACTGGGAAACACCCAGACACTCTTGCATTCACACACATACACTACGGCCGATTAAGCTTATTCAGTTCACCTATATCGCATGTCTTTGGACTGTGGGGGAAACCGGAGCACCCGGAGGAAACCCACAGCAACAGGGAGAACATCCAAACTCCACACAGAAAAGCCAACTGACACAGCTGGGGCTTGAAACAGCACCTTTTTTGCTGTGAGGTGATTGTGCTACCCACTGCGCCACCGTGACACCAGCTGAAAAGGCCTCTGCTGCGTAAAATATATGCTGGATAAGTTGGCGGTTCATTCCGTTGTGATGCCTTTCACTCAGTTTTTAGAGTTACATTTCTGTTGAACTCCTGCAGCTGAAGATGCTTTTTGCCAAGGCCAACACCAGACAGACACAACAAATGATAATGTAGAAATGGTAGAAGTTTTCACAACATGCTTTTCAGACAAATGCACAGATGTATGTAAGTGTTTCCTCCGACAACATGAACAATGGGTCATTTTAAAAAAGGGCTTGACTTTCATGAGAAGTATTTAATGGGAATTTGTTGGTGGTTTGGATTTGTTAGCACCTACATTTGTCAAAGCTGATATTTTAAATAGAAACACAGACTATTCCTCACATGTCTGGTCTCAGTTAACCGTCAAAATATTTCATAAAGACACTTTACGTTAACTGGACTCGAAATCGAGAAGGGATTCAAGATCGAGTGAATCAGGCAACAGAAGGAGGACAAAGTGAAAATGTGGAACAACAAAACTACTGTGGTAAATTATAACTTTTATTAATTTCAATTAATTTTAGAGATGTCTATAACAGTGTAAATGAGAGATTAAAAAAATTATATATATATATATATATATATATATATATATATATATATATATATATATATATATATATGCATCAAATCATGCAATTGTTCACCGGGTGCTGGAAGCAATAGCTGCCCACTGCTCTGGGTGTATGTTCACTCTGTGTGTGTGTCTGCGTGCGTGCTTGCACTTATATGGGTCAAATGCAGGACTAAAGGAAAAGGTAACACGTTAAAGTCACAAAGATTCATTAAACGTTGGCTAATGCATTACAATAAACAGTGAGAAACAACCATATTATAACTTCATGTTAATTAACTTATAATGTGCAATACTAATTTTACATGTGTCAAAATAAACTACAAAATACAGCAGCCACACAATGTAGCAAAATAAAACTTTGTATTTTGAAAATACTACAAAAATCTCTAAAAAAATTGAGTTATGTTTTTGCAAATAACTTCATATACATCCTGCTCCTGCCAGAGTTTTTAACCAGTCTGTATTGACTGAAGAATTATCAAATGTTTGTCTCTCATATGCTGTTTTGAGCCACTTTGACATGTTTAGACACATTTACTAACTTTAGACATCATTAACCACACAGAGCAGCTGCAGATCAGCTAATGACATTTGAAACAGCATATGAAGTATTGTAGGAATCACTGTAGGATTATGTAGGTGTGTGTGTGTAGGTGTGTGTGTGTGAGAGAGAGAGAGACTGTGTGTAGGTGTGTGTGTGTGTATATATGTTAGATACATCTTAATACAACACCTGTGTCATACAACACACATGGTCACCATAATGTTGTCGGTTGTATCTCTGGATCTCTTTAAGCAAGCGTTTCTGTTCTTGAGCAGTCTTTTGACTAATCATCTGACCTATGGCGGCAAATTATGAAGGTAAATCAGTTGCAAAACTCGAGAGCTTGCAAATGTAAATGTGAGCACTTGTGATAATAATATTTGTATGTGTATGTTGAAATGTACACTCACAGCTCTGATGTGAACAGCTGAATCCCTCGATTTGCACACACACACAACAATCCACACACTTGTGTTTTGAATTGGAAGTTGCAGATTAATAGTTGTGTATTTGTAAAATGTCATTCACAAATACAAAATGACCGACACACGTGTGCACGGCAAATTTGATTGCATCTTTGCTCTACAACCACAGGTCGGCACTCACAACCTCTCAGATTCGTCAGTACAACTACAAATCTCCCGCGCTCTGACTTTTGCTACACATCTCCCGCCATCTCTGTAGCAGAACTCATCTGTGCACTTGCAAATGCAGATGCGCGAGCAGCGCGGGCCGGGGGAGGGGCGGGGCAGGTGTAAAGCTGTTTGATTGGCTGATGCCTGACCAATGAACAATGCCAGCAGCCAACATGACTGAGGTGCAAAAGAATCATTTCCCACGATTATTTTATTATTTAGGGTTTATTTCAATTCTTTCTGAAGAGATTCTTGTTAAAAATCATTAATCTGCGGAAATGTACATACCAGTAAAAGAGCAGCAAAGCCAGTTTATTGGCTAGAGCCAGCCAATGAGATGGAGCGTTTCTGTTTGTCAGGACACAAGGCAGCTCACGTTGTTGGAGGCCTCGAGCAATCAGAGGGTAAGTTATGATTTTTAATAATCATCTATATGTTCAATACTGTTAGCTAAGCTAAGGACTGTGCTAGGTGCTTCTCTAGTTTGTTTTTATATAAGAAACAGTTATGAGTTATGTAGGAGTTGCTTTCAATCATGTTTTATGGTTCTAAAAAGATACGATTCAACCCACATGAAATAAGTTGTAATGGTATTTATAGTAAATAATATTACGTTTTTTAACCATACTAACTATAGTAAACTGTATTATACTGTATATATTGCAGTATCTGCAACTTTGTTAATGAATGCAACAGCACACTGTAGTATAAACTAGCATGAACTTTAATAAATTGAAGTATACTTCAAAAAATAAAATATATATATAGCTTAAATTTGATAAAATTGAAATATAGCTATATGTTTAAAACTAAACATTCTAATGTCATTTATTATGCAAATATCAAGTTGAAACAAATCTGTTAAGAACACGTATTTATATGTAAAACCTAATACATTTTAAAGCAGTTTCATTTCTTTCTGATTTATACATCTACATGCATTACATCTGATTTAGGTCCACAACTTGCATCCTTCAACATAATATGTGTGTTCAAAGGAAAAGCAACTAGGTGAGGGAGACAGTGTCCATCGCTTGGCTGAGGGTCCACTTTGAGCATCTCATCTGCAGGGTTAAGCAACATAAGCTGAACAGTCATCATCTCTCTCTATTACAGCGAGCATCAACCAGCTTTACACAATGGCTTGCTTTCTGACCATTAGTAAAGGCTTGAGCAAAGGATTAAAGAGGAGATAACATTTGATGGGTAATGATGAAGTTGGATTTACCACCTCCATCTCATTATGAACAAGGAAAAACCCTGAAATATTTAAATACAAGTAACTAGACATTTGCACTGCACTTATTTGCACTGTAAATTTTATTTGACAAATTAATGTTAAACATTTCCCTTACAGCACAGGTGTCAAACTCAGTTCCTGGAGGGCTGCAGCTATGCAAAGTTTAGTTCTAACCCTAATTAAACACACCTGATCAAACTAATTGAGTCCTTCAGATTTGTTTGAAACTTTTACTTAAGTGTGTAGAAGCAGGGTTGAAACTAAAAACATGCAGGGTTACGGCCCTCCAGGAAGTGAGTTTGACACCCCTGCCTTACAGTAAAGTGTAAAAATACTGCATTAAACAATTATCAAAATAAAAGTTGTGTGTGTGTGTGGGTGAGTGTGTGTTTTGTTCAAATCTGTAGTCATCTTGGCAGGTAAAAAGAGAAAATAAATGGTCGGCTTCCTCTTGAATGATCTGAATCATTTTGAAGTGTTTGTAGATGAGCTAGATCATCATGTCATCTTTAGCATAAATAACATCCTATTCAAGCTATGCAGCTTCTCTGAGTTAGTCATCGACTTGAAACAGGCTGATCTCTCCTGTCACTCCATCCTTACAGGAAACTGAGAAATAACCTATAGTTAGTAACGTTCATAATTAAAAAAGTGATATAAAGGACACACTGTACACAAACATGTAAATAGATAGATGGATAGACAGATATGATGCAGGTTATTATAACAAAAACCGGTATGATCTGTGAGAAACTGAAACGCCTAGTGTTATTTTTAATTGCTATTAATGTGTGTGTGTGTGTGTGTGTGTGTGTGAATATACTTCAATTTATTAAAGTTCATGCTAGTTTATACTACAGTGTGCTGTTGCATTCATTAACAAAGTTGCAGATACTGCAATATATACAGTATAATACAGTTTACTATAGTTAGTATGGTTCAAAAACGTAATATTATTTACTATAAATACCATTACAACTTATTTCATGTGGGTTGAATCGTATCTTTTTAGAACCATATACCATGATTGAAAGCAACTCCTACATAACTCATAACTGTTTCTTATATAAAAACAAACTAGAGAAGCACCTAGCACAGTCCTTAGCTTAGCTAACAGTATTGAACATATAGATGATTATTAAAAATCATAACTTACCCTCTGATTGCTCGAGGCCTCCAACAACGTGAGCTGCCTTGTGTCCTGACAAACAGAAACGCTCCATCTCATTGGCTGGCTCTAGCCAATAAACTGGCTTTGCTGCTCTTTTACTGGTATGTACATTTCCGCAGATTAATGATTTTTAACAAGAATCTCTTCAGAAAAGAATTGAAATAAACCCTAAATAATAAAATAATCGTGGGAAATGATTCTTTTGCACCTCAGTCATGTTGGCTGCTGGCATTGTTCATTGGTCAGGCATCAGCCAATCAAACAGCTTTACACCTGCCCCGCCCCTCCCCCGGCCCGCGCTGCTCGCGCATCTGCATTTGCAAGTGCACAGATGAGTTCTGCTACAGAGATGGCGGGAGATGTGTAGCAAAAGTCAGAGCGCGGGAGATTTGTAGTTGTACTGACGAATCTGAGAGGTTGTGAGTGCCGACCTGTGGTTGTAGAGCAAAGATGCAATCAAATTTGCCGTGCACACGTGTGTCTGTCATTTTGTATTTGTGAATGACATTTTACAAATACACAACTATTAATCTGCAACTTCCAATTCAAAACACAAGTGTGTGGATTGTTGTGTGTGTGTGCAAATCGAGGGATTCAGCTGTTCACATCAGAGCTGTGAGTGTACATTTCAACATACACATACAAATATTATTATCACAAGTGCTCACATTTACATTTGCAAGCTCTCGAGTTTTGCAACTGATTTACCTTCATACGAAACCAACTAGGCTGAGACGCTGAGAATGAAACAGCGCGATGCTGACGAAACAAAACACAAACACGAGTACAAGAGCGCGCGTCCCGCGCGCCCGCATCAAGCGGGAGCGCGCACGGTCCGCGCGCACCCAGACAATGACAAAAGTGCTCGACCCAAGAAAACTCGCGCCGAGCACTACAGGACAAGACAAAACAAAGCTAGTGTCCGGACTCTGCCACCAAAACAAGAATTTACAAGACCAGAGTGGCAGAACCCTGACATAATCACCTACTGCACCTTTAATCAAACATTAATAACATTATTCCAACCTTTATTCGGATGTAATTAAACTAATTAAAGTGTACCAACCATTATTAAATCCATAAATATATTTGAATATGTGAATCAATCCATTAAAATGATTATGTTTGCATTATTTTGGTATAAACTATTAATTTAAATGCAATTATATTATATTGCATTATATTGTATTAATTTATATATATTTTTATTTTTGTATTATGTTACATTATATTAAATTGTATTGTATTATATTATGTCATATTATTTGGTATTATATTATATAGCATTATATTATAATATAATTAATAAACTATCGCTATAAACCTTTATAGTTCTGTTTAACCTATTCAGATATAATTTATAGTTTATAATTTACACTTCACAGAAATAAACTTAAATCTTACTTAAGAAACAGAAATGACAAACAGAAATGTTTTAGCTGTTTGTCCTATGCTTGTTCATTGTCACATGCTTACAATGTAATTACGTATTCTAAGTACATTTGGTTTGTAGTTATTTTTACTCCTTTTAATTGATTGGACAATTTAACATATGACCATATTATTTTTTCACAATGTTACAGACACAAGTTTTGAGACAAAATTTGTTTGAGTTGACTTAACTGAAAATAAATAGCAGTGACAGATCCTAAATTGCCAACGACCATGTCCAATGTCAAATCTTTACAAAAGGGGGTATTCTTATAAGGACACTAATTTAACTGCTTACTGCACACTGTAAAAATGATTTGTTGTTTTGACTTAAAAAAGTAAGTTACCCAGTTGCCTTAACATTTTGAGTTTATTGTAATTATAAATGTGAGTTATATTAACTTGAAGGGTTTTTTTGTTTCAACTAATTGTTCTAATATTTTGTGTTGTATCAACTTCTTCAAGCAGTTCAAGTTGACTTACAAATGTGAGTACATGCAACTAAATAGTGTAAAATTGTTGAGTGAACAAATTTTTTAAAGTCAACCTAATCCATTTGATTGCTTAATGAAGTTGATACAACATAATGCGAAGTTATATGAACAAAAGATTTGTCAACTCAAAAAAAAATTGTTTGTTAAAACAAAAACCTGAAAAAGTTACCTGTTTGCCTTAAAATTGTGAGTTAAATCAACTAAATATAGTTTGTTGTAACAACTAAGAAGTTTACACAGTTGACTTAAAATTATGAGTAAATGAACTTAATGAAGTTTGTTGTTACAATTCACAGTTTACACAGTTAACTTACAATTCATAGTTAAAGAATTCAACACAAGTTAACATGACAAATGCATTTAAAAAGAAACTTAGAATGTAAGCACAAATAATCTGTAATAACATTTATAATAACATCAAGAAAACATTTTACATTTCCCTGGGTGGGCTCGAATCAATAACCTTTTGATTAACAGCCGAACGCGCTAACCGATTGCACCACAGAGACTCAGACACTAATGCAACTGTGGTAGAAATGCTGAACTTTGTCTTTATAGTTATGCTCGAAGAATCCAAATGAAAGCTGCCGAAAAGAGAGAGAGAAAGGTAACAGAAACGCCCAACGTGGGGCTCGAACCCACGACCCTGAGATTAAGAGTCTCATGCTCTACCGACTGAGCTAGCCAGGCTTTTGACACATTCAATCTAGTCACTGCTTTGATCAATACCTTCCCTCCTGTGTAAAGTTTGATGCTGTTTTAAAGTCAACTGAAATAAGTAACTTGGCCAATCCAGGCACTGGACAACAAACTTCTGCTAAATCCTGATGTCAACTTGTAATGCTAGACAGCACGTGGCCCAGGATCTTTGCCCGGGGCATGTGTTAGCAGTTGCAAGGCAGCAAAAGCCTTCGTTCGTCTGGATGAGCTTAAAGCAACAACCTTTCGGTTAACAGCCAAACGCGCTAACCAATTGTGCCACAGGGACTCAGACTGACCATACCAACTGTGGTAGAAACGCTGAACCTTGTCTCACTTGGTCTGCTGGATGAACCAAATGAAAGCTGCCGAAAAGAGAGACAGAAAGGTAACAGAAACGCCCAACTTGGAGCTCGAACCCACGTCACTGAGATTAAGTGTCTCATGCTCTCCCGACTGAGCTTAAGTCAACTGAAATAAGTAACTTGGCCAATCCAGGCACTGGACAACAAACTTCTGCTAAATCCTGATGTCATCTTGTAACGCCAGACAGCACGTGGCCCAGGGTCTATGCCCAGTGCACGTGTTAGCAGTTGCAAGGCAGAGAAAAGCTTAATTCTTCCCTGGGTGGGCTCGAACTACCAACCTTATGCTTAACAGCCGAACGCACTAACCGATTCCACCACAGAGACTGTAGTAGAAACGCTGAACTTTGTCTTAATAGGTATGCTCGAAGCATCCAAATGAAAGCTGCCGAAAAGAGAGAGAGAAAGGTAGCAGAAACGCCCAACGTGGGACTCAAACCCACGACCCTGAGATTAAGAGTCTCATGCTCTACCAACTGAGCTAGCCAGGCTTGTGAGATGCTCATTTAAGAGAAAGTCACTGTTTTGATCAATACCTTCCCTACCTGTGTAAAGTTTGATGGTGTTTTTAAGTCAACTGAAATAAGTAACTTGGCCAATCCAGGCACTGGACAACAAACTTCTGCTAAATCCTGATGTCATCTTGTAACGCCAGACAGCACGTGGCCCAGGGTCTATGCCCAGTGCACGTGTTAGCAGTTGCAAGGCAGAGAAAAGCTTAATTCTTCCCTATGTGGGCTCGAACCACCAACCTTTCGGTTAACAGCTGCTAACCGACTGCGCCAAAGCTGGGGAACAACAGGCTTTTACGGAGGGGAAGAGAGGGAAGAAGGGGGAAGAAGTGGAGGAGAGGAAAAAAGAGAAGAAAAAGAGGAAAAAAGAAGAAAAAGAGAAAGAAGAGAAGAAAAAGGGGCGAAAGAGGAAAATATTTTTTCATTTCGTTTTAATAATTTTATTTACAGGTAAAAGAGGTGGTGTCCTTATATCTCCTACAAATGGAGAACAAAAAGACACAGACATATACGACTTATCATATTTAAAGCATTCCATAATAATACTACAAAGACTTTCAATAATATCTAGACTTCTGTATTTGCCACTCACCGCATGGTTGGCTTTGGTGATGCAAATAGTAAAAAAATAAAAATAAATAACAATGAACACCCCCAAACCAAAAGTATTACGCACATAGTTAAGTGTAGGACATACCGGTGTATTGGGCAGGAGGCCTGAATGTTGGTATAAAAGCCCGACCAAACACCTTCAGGCTGTTGGTGTTGACAGAGTGGGCCATATCCCCGGAGTATGTGAGAAGGGATGCTGGCTTGCTGGTCACAGCCGCAGTCCCTCAATCCTGGTTCCACCTGTTCAGGCCTTCCAGGAGATATCGTTGAAAATTCAGTGCATTGGCACTGGTTCGTAACAGAAAAAAGCAAATTAATAAAAAGGCACACTTTTCTACATTTTAAAAATTATTTAAAAGTTCACACATGTGAGATACCAACCTGGAATGAACCTGTTCAGGTGGCAGTGAAAAGACTCCAGGGATGTGGACCCTCTAGCACACCGATATTTTGTCAGGATGACCCCAGACTTTGTGGTGGTGCCTACCTTTGTATAGAGTGGCACTCCAGGCACATCCTGGATGCATCTGACAGGACGTTTTTGAACACGCCAGATGTGCTCCATGCGCACCTTATCCATTAAGGGCACACCCATAAGGTCCCTCCCATTTGCTCCCCCGAGTTCCTGCAGCAGCCTCTCAATCAGGCATATGGTGTCTTCCTCGCCACGCGTCCTCCTGCGGCAGTAACGGCTAAGATCCTTTTTGGTGATGCTTCTGTCCACCATGTCATCACTTATAGATGGCACACCCTCCTGCATCAGCTGTTTTTTTTAGCCTGCCGCAACAGGCTGAGATCTCCTGCATCCCACTCAAAGATACAGGCGGACAGGCATCCCATAAAGGTGGGGTATAGCGGATGGGCATCAGTGGTGCAGCCCACAGCCAACCGCCTCATAAAATGCCAGATCACCCACACCCTATGTTATCACCCACCCACAGCCTTATGTGAAGGTCTGGCCATTCTCCAAACCTATTCTGCAACTTACTGGTCGCTCCCTCATATATGCAGCAGCCACAGTCCACATAGAGCAGCATTGGGGGTGGAACAGCTGCCTGGCGGTACCGCTCTATGACACCAGCCACCATTCTGTTCAGCCCTGAAATATGGTGTGGGCAATCCATCTCTGGTCCTGCACAGGGATGGTTTTGCTCAGTTCACCTGGCAACCAGAACGAAACAGTTTGATCCTGCTTGGAAGACAATTTGTGTATAAATAAAGCTGTTAATGTACACCTGTGCAATAAATTGGTGCTAATATACAGGACTAAGAGTCCTCACCAACGCACCAGCTTTATATGCAAGCACCATTTTAGTGTTAGTACACAGTCTCTTCTCTGTAGGCACCATGCAGGATTCAAAATGGCCTTTTGCGTTAGGTATCTCAATACCCTTTTAGTCATAACAGGTAATATGCATGGCAATGCAGGAAGTTAATGACATGCAAACACATCTCAAGAAGGTTTTCACAGCTACCGTGTTTTATCCACCAAACATTGCTCCCAAATTGAAGTGAGACCTTCAAAGACAACCCAGATGGGACTTGAACCAACAATCCCAAGCCCCGGAGGCTGATGCCTTATCCATTAGGCCACTGGGCCATTTCGCCAATCGCTTGTCATGGATTTTTTTGTATGCCTTCAACAAGATGCCAACTCGTGGAAAACTGCACTTTAGCATCTCGATGCCAGTTTGCATTCCGTCAAATAAGATGTGTGCAACTAATGGACAAACATTTTCTTTGTGCAATCATCCACATTCGTGTCTCATTGGTCCTGGGGTATGGTTCTCGCGTATGGTGTGACTGGTCTTGAGTTTCAAATTCCAGACAAGGCCACTCTCATTAACTTGAAATCACAACCTTATTTTCTTGTTTGCATTTCATCATCATCCACCTAACATGAGACCATTAGTTGAAAGCCACGGGGTTGACAGTGAGATTCAAGCAAGATTGGATGAATCTTATTTGAAGTGTGCAACAAGTCTGAGAATTCGAAGCTAACTATTGTCCTCAGATCATCACGCCTAAGTTCTGAGAAGACAAGTCAGCATTGTTTCACACAACTTAAATGTAACCCAACAAAGACAACCCAGATGGGACTTGAACCCACAATCCTTAGCTTCGAAGGCTGATGCCTTATCCATTAGGCCACTGGGTCATCACTAACATTTGTTATATCTGATGTATGGCTCAGCAAGTTCTTGTAACTCAAAAACAGTACTTTAGGATCCCTATGCCATTTTGCATTCAGACGATCTGGTGTGTACACCTAATGACAAAACTGCTTCTCTGAGGAGTTTTCTATTGTCATGTCTTTTTGACCTAAGGGTATGAACCTAGCTTTTTAAAGGTCACACTGGATTGTCTTGCACAGTCAACTTAAAAGGAACTGCATCAAGGACAACCCAGTTGGTACTTTAATCCAACAATCCCCAGCTTCGAAGGCTGGTACCTCATCCATTAGGCCACTGGGCTGTTTTTTACTGCCTGGGAACTGTAATATGCCTCCAGGGAGTTGCTGACACACGTAACAAAAACAACATGAACAAAGAGTAGACTGGATCAGTCTCACAGAATTTTTTGTGGCACTGCAGACTGCTTCTACAGGACTCGAAGGTCCTAGGTTCATATCCCGGACGAGCCCTGCGACTGTCATAGAAAAAGTAGCGGTGCGGTGCTATCTATGGTGTTTCTAAGATAGTTGTAGCAGCTTTTGCTGTGACTTCAGTTAATGATCATTTAGTGGACTTCTGATCTAAATCAGTCTAACATATACAATTATACAGACAAAAAAAATGAGCGGGGTAACACTTTATTTTGATGGTCCCCCTTTAGATAGTCTGCTGACCATAAGTTACTTTTCAAGTTCTTATCTGTTTACTCTCATCTGGGTAGTATCTGTAGATTGTCTTTTAAATGTTCTTAGGCAATCAATACAATGTCTACAGCATGTAAACATTTATTAAACTTTCGGTAAGATAAGTGTTACCAATTTAGGTTCTAGATGTTCAACAGTGTTTCAGTAGATATGCAACAAATCTTCAACAGATGTTCAACAATGTATTAGTAGATATGCAACAAATCCTCAACAAGTTTTCAGAACATTGACCACCAAGATGTTTGTTGTTATTTTCTGCATGTAGTTGTTATCCAGTTTATGAATAGACTTTCAGTAAGCATTCAGAAGCCTATAAGTAGCAACGCAACATATTTTAACATGAACTTTAATCAAATATAAAATTAGGGTTAGGTACAATCTAAGAGTGTTCAACTAACTATTTGTTGCATTTAACCTAACTTTCAGTAGACAGTTATTTTACTTTAAGGTTCATTTATCAGCTCATCTGTTGTCACGCTGGGCCCATCAAAATGAAGTGAAAACCTAAGAAATGCTGTTGAATGACTGTAAGGAGCCAACATCACAGACAGCATGGCTACTAGTCAGGTAGTAGCGACACTGATGCAAGTATTTGAAGACAAAGACACAACAGCACCACACGTACAAGAACATACAAATAAATACCAGAGTCATTAGTTCGTCCAACTGCTTTTAATTTATTGCTGTCAAAACAAAAATAAAATAAAAAAATTAACAGCCCAGGTAATTAAGCTAAAGAAAACATTTGGTTCAGGAACATGAATTAAGAACAATTGTTGTTACATCCACAGCGGAATGAACCGCCAACTTATCCAGCACAAGTTTTTATGCAACGGATGCCCTTACAGCTGCAACCCATCACTGGGAAACATCCATACACAATCATTGACACACATGAACTAAGGACAATTTAGCCAACCCAATTCACCTCTACCACATGTTTTTGGACTTGTGGGGGGAACCGGAGCACCCAGAGGAAACCAACGCGAACACTGGGAGAACATGCAAACTCCACACAGAAACACCAACTGACCCAGCCGAGGCTCGAACCAGTGACCTTCTTCCTGTGAGGCGAACGTGCTACCCACTGAGAATGTTTTTTTTCATTGTCTTTATCATAGTAGGCTGAAAAATAACTAATTTTAGAACACGTTTGCCTCACAGCAAGAAGGTTGATGGTTTGAGCCTCGGCTGGGTCAGGTGGCATTTCTGTGGTATACCATGTGGGCTTCTTCGAGTGCTCCAGTTTCCCCCACAAGTTCAAAGACATGTGGTACAGGTGAATTGAGTAAGCTCGAATTGTCCGTAGTGAATGAGTGTGTATGGATGTTTCCCAGTAATGGGTTGCATCTGTTGTGTAAAACATGTGCTGAATAAGTTGGTGGTTCATTCTGCTGTGGTGACCCAGGATTAAAAAAGGGAAAGAAATTTAATGAATTTAGACGGCATTTAGAGGTTTTTGCATCTGATCTCAATATAATATATATTTTTGGCATTATAAGCTGAGCTTATTGTGCTGCACTTTTTTGCTTCTACATTTTAACAGTAAACAGAAACATTATTGAACAAAGAAACATACAATAAACATGGCCTTAACAATAAGCGACAGAGCAAATCTACTCTAATCACTTATTCAGACAAAAAGGCAAAAGTGAACCCTTCCTTTTCACTGATAGGACTTTTATGTGAACATCTCCAACAATGAGCTCTCTACACTTTTGAGCGAACTCTGTTCATTTTTCTGGTGTGAAGCTGATGCTGTTAAATTGCTCCCTGTTAGCAAAGTACAGCTCTGCAATTGGAGCGAGCTGGGCCACTGCATTTCGAGAGACACCTTCTCTCTGGAATGCTCTGGTCATGGTTGCTCCACATCTTGTCAGCTTCAAAAGCCTTTTGTAGCGATGTATGACATCACGAACATTATTAGCTGAAAAACTATTTAAAACAATGAATACCTTCATGACCAAATAATCACAATGCAACCACCTATCCTGAGCCTAATGAGCACGTAAAATTATAGAAAGAAGTATCATTAACACTGGCACATCTGTGTGTGTGTGAGAGCGTGAAAAAGGAACATTTGAGACAGAGAGATAGAATGTAGGTGTGTGTGTGAGAGAGCATGTACAAGAGTGAGTGTGTTAGTGAGAGTGTGTACAAGCGTGTGTGTATGCAACAAGTGTGTACAATATGTGTGTGAGTGAGAGTGTGCAAGTGTGAATGTGTGTGTGTGTGTGTGTATGCAACAAGTTTGTGTACAATATGTGTGTGAGTGAGAGCATGTACATGTTTATCTAAGAGTGAGAACATGTATAAGACTGTGTGTGAGAGAGATCACATGCTTGTGTGTGTGTGTGAGAGAGAGAGCATGTACGTGTGTGTCTATGAGAGAAAGAATGTCTGTGTGTATGAGAGAGCATGTACAAGAGTGAATATGTGAGTGATTGTGTGTACAAGTTTGTGTGTGTGTGTATTTGTACAATATGTGTGAGAGAGCAGGTATATGTGTGTAAGAGAGAGAGCATGTGTAAGACTGTGTGTGAGAGAGAGCATGTACAAGAGTGAGTGTGTGAGTGAGAGTGTGTAAAGGTGTGTGTGATTTTGTATAAGACCGTGTGTGAGAGAGAGAGAGCATGTACTTGTGTGTGTGTGTCTGAGAGAGAGTGCATGTACATGTGTATTTGTGTGTGTGAGTGAGAGCATGTACAAGTGTGTGTGAGTGTATAAGAGAGTGAGCATGAACTGTATGTGTGTGTGAGAGAATTATTATGATGTAAACAGAAATAACTACCATAAAATTAAAACTGTACCTTGTTTTATCTTGTCATATTTATTCTTCTTGTCCTTCTTCTTCTTGTTTTTCTCTGTTTCTTGCTTTTGTTTTTCTTCTCTGAGTCTCTTCTGAACTGGAACTGGAAGAGGCGTCATCACAGGATTCGTCTGTCACTGATGACTCTACGTCCATTGATGCGTTCTCATCACTAAATAGGTCAACGGCACTGGATTCTCCACGTCCAACTGATGTACCAGGAATCAGATCATCTGAATGTAAAATCAATACAAATGCAATATCCAAATTTCTATTCAGTTTTTCTGCAATATACTATTAGAAACAGTGCTTAAAATACACTTTAAGAATAAAAACATGAAAACCACTAACAACCAGTCTAATCTCTACAAACTAATATACACAGTGTCTGTATTAACTCATACATTATACAAAACAATATGTTCAGCTCTTACTTTGCTGCTGCATTGAAAGCTCCACTACTTACTGGCGAAGTTCACTGTTCAAGGCTTCCAGCTCATTAACTTTATTTTGTAACACTTCTGCCTTGTTCTGCCACATCAGTATTTCTTGCTTTATTGGTTTCGTTGTATTCACTGGAAGTAAAACAGGGTGACAGTTCTATTTCATCTTTTGTATACAGTGTTAACATTTATATAATTATACTGTATGAAGTTAGCAGTTTAAAGAGGTAACAGATAGGCTTACCTTCACCCTCCACGCTTCCTAGGTCGTGTTTTTATGGGTGTTGTACTGTGACATCTATAAATATTAAAAATCATTTTAGAAGGTGGCAAAACATTTAAGGCCATCGGGCAGTTAGTTAAACAGTGTTGTGCTGAAATGTCCTGAAAACTTGTCAGACCAAGCAGTTATTTACTTTTTGCTTTTATATTTAAGCAAACCCTGCTGAAAAATCCAGCTTAAACCAGCCTAGGCTGGTTGGCTGGTTTTAGCTGGTTGACCAGCCTGGTTTTAGAGGGGTTTTGGCCATTTCCAGGCTGGTTTCCAGCCCTTTCCAGCCTGGTCCTAGCTGGTCAAGATAAAGCATGCAAAATTACTTGAAGTTTATACAGATTTTCATGACAGATGGTGATTAAATTGAATTTTTTGCCTATATCACTTTCTGTACTTGAAAACAAAATATTTATGCTTTTTAAAATCTAGTTTACAACAACTGACTACCATATAGGCTGAGTTAAAATGGATCGATGTTGATGCGAGCTGATCACTTTCCATTACGCCTACTTGAAACAGTAACACAGTCAAATCACAAGAAACTTCATACTTACCTTTTCTTACACGGTTGGATCTTCACGGAGTACAAATTAGCTTTTCTGCCGTTAAGGAAACTTTATTTGGGCGGCAATCTTTTTTAAGCGCCTTTTAAATAGTTCTCCTGTAGAGGGCGCTTAGCTGCACGTAATTTGAAGTCGGCCCTCTATGTCTTATGGGAGAGATTAAAAACACTGTCATATTTAATGAAAAACGAATTATATTACTTCTAGCCATCTCATTTACAAATTAAAATCGTCCTGCTAACGTTTAAAAATATTAAATAATGTTTATTTTGAGTCATCGGAAACGACCATGTGATGACAGCGCTTAGAAATGTAACAGGTACCCTGTGACATCGACATCGTCAGGACCAATGACTGTAAAAGCTGTTATGAATATAATAAAAGAAATAAACTTTACTATGATTTATAATTAGATTAATATTATGAATGCAAACCGCTCAGAAAAAAATATTTCATTAAAAATAAAACCTATCCCTTAAACATCTGGGTCGTCAAGTCCCGCTCATTTCCGGATTTGTCTTTTCCGCGCCAACAGACCATTAGAGCATTATGCTGCATCTAAATTCATGAGTTCGTGTTGTATCAGTTTAGTTTATGAATCTAAATTATTAAGTAAATTAGGTCAAAATAATAGGTTTAATCAGCTGTGTAAATGGGCACTTTTTTAAGATCACTCATTGGGAGAGTTTATGTTAGTGAAACAAACAAGTCACGTCTGAAATCAATAAAGTGGATGCAAAGAAAAAGATTACTCCATGGTAAAATAAAATGCAGACGATGCAAGTAAAGCATGAAAATGGTGAAAAATCTCCTTGTAAAGATGGCTACATCTGGTAAGTATATATATATATATATTATCCATATCCTATTCAGAAAGTAAGATCAATAAAAGTAAGTTATTGTTAGGCTATTATAGCATATTTGCTTAAAATGTAACAATTGTTTTAAGCACTTACAAGTTTCACCCTCTTATAGTACTGTAACTGTTTAAAACCTTTTGAAAGATTTTCTTCCAACGCTTTCAACTTTTAAATTAGTTTAAACTATTGTTTTATTCAATGTAGAAGCAGTTCTCAAACTTAACCCTCTACCGCACGCATTATGATCAATCTATTAAAAATTGTTGGACTTTTTTTTTTCTAAAATGGCTTAACTTGAAGTGCTGTTAAAAAAATTGGAAACATTTCTTTTTTTAAGGTACGTACTTTATGATATGTTTCCATACGGCACCAACGTCCAACAGTGGATCTAACTTAGAAATTTCAAATTTAAAACTTTCCTTATAATTAACAGTTTTGTTACTAGAAATGATTTAATTGGTGTTGCTGTATTATAAGCTTTAACACAGAACTTTTAAATAACACCTTATACATGCTTTTCAACAACTCATATTGCAGCAGCTTTCATTCATTCCATTCTTTTTTGCTGAAGATTAATAAACTAAACCTAATATTGTATTATCCTATATACAACATACAGTAAATGTAAATATTTTTTCCAGTTAAAGGGCACATAGTTTACCTCTTTTTTAAGATTTAATATTAATATTATGGTTCTTCTGAGTGTGCCAGTTTAGGTTCAGTTTAAAACACAATTCAGATTTATTTATTATAATGTGTTAAAAAGTGTCATGTTGGGGGCGTGTCCACAGTTCGATGATTTAGGGGTGTGTTGCTTTACATGTAAATTAGTTTCGGCTTCCCGCCCAATGTAACAAGGGGGCGGAGCCATGAGCTCACCCGCTCTGTGTTTGGGCAGACTGAAAGAAGGAGCAGGAGTGAGAGGTTCAGTAATCAGTCGTACATGTATGACTCGGACACAGACCAAGCAGAGAGTACAAAATCATATGTGTCTTTGTACAGTTTTACAGCCAACTGTGTGCTAGTTTCAAATGCCAAGCTTGTACACAGAAACTAATAACCACGCACACTGATTGAACTTTTACTGAGGCACCGGATGCGCCGCTCGAAGCCGCGACACGGCACACCAGACACTCTCTGTGGCGCAGCAGAAATATGAAGTGTTCCGAATCATCGCGCCACGCATTTTTTAATTCTAAACATAGGTTTCTATTAGGGTACACACAACGGCAATTCAAGTCTGCAGCGGTCCGAGGCGCCCAGCCGTCAACTTGAGTGTACCCTGATAGAAACCTATGTTTAGAATTCTAAAACGCATGCTAGTTAAGATCACAGAGAGCTTCTGGGATCGTGAGAAATGCAAACGGCTGAAGTATAAGGTAGACTCAATGAGAAGTACACATGTTTGCAAACCTACCTAAAGATACAACCAATAATTCCGATTAGAGCGATAATGTGGAGAATATTGCTCTTGTGTTGAGCCCAATGAGCCTTGCATCTAAAAATAGAGCTAGGGTGTTCCTTTAGTGATATCGCTTCGACTCACGCTGAAAATGGCGGACGTGAATCAACAAACTGAGGATATGATGACGCGCCTGTCAATCAATATTGGTGGGCAGGGGGACAGCACTCCTACGTAAAGTTGCGGTCGGTCTGAAAACCGCTCCAATTGGTCCACCGTTTTTTATGTTGTTAAATTAAAAAAAAGCATTGGGTGTGCTTATATCACCCCAATATGACGGTCTATACACCATACATGCACATATGTCTGTCCAAAAAGCTTGAAAAGTAGACTTTTTTTACCATAGGTGCCCTTTAATATTATAACAAATAAATAACAAGTCTGGTATATCCAGATGCTACTAGCTAACTATATTTATATATTCTACTATGTTTTATACTACACCTGTCTTATCTGCCTCTGAGCTAACTTACCTGAACTGTCTCTATCAGATGTCCATTCTGCATCATTCTCATGGTCACTAAAACCCATCTCATCCTCATTTTCATCTGCAGAAAGAGCCAGTTCTTTCCTTTTCTTCTTTCACTTACCATAGAACATGGTGGTGTTCACTAATACACTGCTCCCTGTATTCATATCTATTCAAAAGTAGTATTGCCATGAAAACTAGATTTTATCCATAATGCAAATGATATTAACACATGACTAATCAACATTATATTACTAGCTTTCATGTTGTTATTGTTACAAATTAATAGTTCACAGCTGACCTTGCTAGCTGGCTAACCCATTGCAATATTGCACGTTCCACTATTGCACAGTGTTGCCATTTGGTAACACACATTTGATGAATTTAGAAAAAAACTAATTTGATTCAAATAAATTTGAGTTGTGGATATGTCATCATGATGTACTGGAGGTGATGTTTCAGTTTTTTTGTGGATCTGACATCATTTGATCCTTTGTTTTTATTGACGTTTACATTTGCATTTAGCAACTACTCACAATAAACGTCAGTCTGTCAGAAATCACGCTACAGAAAAACCCAGCATGTCATGTGACTTAACCAAAGCACATCATTGGCTACACTTAGGTCTTCTCTTTACAACAAATAATAATAATAATAATAATAATAATAATAATAATAATGTTGGTCTTAAAGAAACAGTGGCAGGGAAATTAACATAAACATCATGTTGCCATATGTTAACACCAGACAGTAGAGCAGGGGTGGGCAAACTCAGTCCTGGAGGGCCAATGTCCTGCACAGTTTAGCTCCAACACTAATCAAACACACCTGCTTATAGATTTCTAGTAATCTTGAAGACACTGATTAGCATGTTCAGGTGTCTTTGATTAGTGTTGGAGCAAAACTGTGCAGGACACCGGCCCTCCAGGACTGAGTTTGACCACCCTTGCAGTAAAGGGTTAAAATAAAATGACTATAAATGAGACTGAGATTATTGTAATTTGTATATTTATTGATTTAATTATTTATTTGTTTTGCATTGCCAAAGGTAAAACATTTTTGATGAAGAACTGTACTACTCATTTGCAGGCAGTGCAAGAAGTCATGTGGACGAATTAGGAAAAGTGTAAGGACAAAGTCCATATTTTCCCATTCCCATGCAAGCCTTTTCAGTTGGGTGAAGTATATTCACAGGCAAGTTTATATTCTCTGTGATCTCTAGTAGCCCGACCTCTAGTATTCTGCAGACATTTTTTTCCATTCTGTGTTTTTACAGTAATACAACATTGCAGTATTTAGATTTTCACAACGTCTCCATATGCGACAAGTGGATATGATGTTAGATGGCATCTCAAATAGTAGTGCAACTCTGTCTGAGATGTCCACAAAACTGCAAAGTGTATGTGTGAGAAGCATGAGGAGATTAAGGAAGAAAAAACGACAACAAATTGGTGGGATCAACATATCTGTACACATTGATGAAAGCAAGTTTCGTCACAGATGAAAAGTAAGCCATGACCTCAGATTTTTAACTGAAACCATTGTGTGTGTGTGTGTGTATATATATATATATATATATATATATATATATATATATATATATATATATATATATGTTGCTAGGCAGTTGCTAAGTGGTTGCTAGGTGGTTGCTAGGCAGTTGCTAAGGTGTTGCTAGGTGGTTGCTAAGGAGTTGCTAGGTGGTTGCTAAGGTGTTGCTAAGTGGTTGCTATGCGGTTGCTAAGGTGTTGCTAGATGGTTGCTAAGGTGTTGCTAGGCGGTTGCTAGGTGGTTGCTAAGGTGTTGCTAGGTGGTTGCTAGGCGGTTTAAAAGGTGTTGCTAGGTGGTTGCCAAGGTGTTGCTAGGTGGTTGCTAGGCTGTTGCTAAGGTGTTGCTAGGTGGTTGCTAAGGAGTTGCTAGGTGGTTGCTAAGGTGTTGCTAAGTGGTTGCTATGCGGTTGCTAAGGTGTTGCTAGATGGTTGCTAAGGTGTTGCTAGGCGGTTGCTAGGTGGTTGCTAAGGTGTTGCTAGGTGGTTGCTAGGCGGTTTAAAAGGTGTTGCTAGGTGGTTGCCAAGGTGTCGCTAGGTGGTTGCTAGGCTGTTGCTAAGGTGTTGCTAGGTGGTTGCTAAGGAGTTGCTAGGCGGTTGCTAAGGTGTTGCTAGGTGGTTGCTAAGGTGTTGCTAGGCGGTTGCTAAGGTGTTGCTATGTGGTTGCTAAGGTGTTAATATGTGGTTGCTAGGCGGTTGCTATGGTGTTGCTAGGTGGTTGCTAGGCGGTTGCCAAGGTGTTGCTAGGTGGTTGCTAGGCGGTTGCTAAGGTGTTGCTAGGTGGTTGCTAAGGAGTTGCTAGGCGGTTGCTAAGGTGTTGCTAGGTGGTTCCTATGCGGTTGCTAGGTGGTTGCTAAGGTGTTGCTAGATGGTTGCTAAGGTGTTGCTAGGTGGTTGCTAAGGTGTTGCTAGGCGGTTGCTAAGGTGTTGCTATGTGGTTGCTAAGGTGTTGCTAGGAGGTTGCTAGGTGGTTGCTATGCGGTTGCTAAGGTGTTGCTAGGTGGTTTCTAGGCGGTTGCTAAGGTGTTGCTAGGTGGTTGCTAGGGGGTTGCTAAGGTGTTGCTAAGTGGTTGCTAGGTGGTTGCTAAGGTGTTGCTATGGGGTTGCTAAGGTGTTGCTAAGTGGTTGCTAGGCGGTTGCTAAGGTGTTGCTAGGTGGTTGCTATGCGGTTTCTAAGGTGTTGCTAGGCGGTTGCTAAGGTGTTCTCTGATGCATAGTCATTAGCGTTATCCTTTGTGCCACTGGCACTCTGTTCAGCACCTTGTTAGCACATTGTTTGAAACAAGGACAAGGCTCTGTCAACCTGGAGTTCCGTCACCACACATTCTGCTTTGTTTTTATTGCAAGAGATTGTGTGGATGGGATGCTCTTACAGGATTCCTGACAGTCCCTCCATAGAAGACCTGAGATCCAGGGTCGGAGACTCTCTCCTCTCCAAAAGGAGGTTAAAAGCCATAGTTTCTTTTATGCATGTTTTATCAGAGCACTTAGGTATTGCTGCAGCTTAGAGACTTACAAGTGGAAGAGATTACGCTGCAAGTTGGCTGGGTGACTTCTAAGTGGTAGGGACATTTGCAACAAGTAGGCTGGGTATACGATTGGTGTAGCTGTAGTAGACATTAATAAAAATCAGCAGTTGGGGCAGCCTTTGAAACCAGGGGAGCACCCCACGGGCTCTGTGCTGGCAGCCCCAGAAACTCGATTCACTCCAGAGTGGAACTGAAAAAGCTCCAGCGGGGGGGAAAGGCGACTGCAGTGCACTGACTGACAGTACAGCAAAAAGACCAAAGAAAGCCAGGGGCAAGGTTACAAGCATTAGATTTATTTTTGACAGAGCAGCTGCAGCATACTTCCGTGGAGGCCCACAGTTAGGCTTGAGGGCAAAATTCTGCCACCCTTCCCTGGTGGTCTAGTGGTTAGGATTCGGTGCTCTCACCGCCGTGGCCCGGGTTCGATTCCTGCTCAGGGAACTTCCTTTTCACCTCTGTGGAGAACTTTGAGCTCTAGCGACATGGATATGTTCGAACTGCACAGGGACTTTTGCAACAAGTAGGCTGGGATTACGGTTGGTGTAGCTGTAGTAGACATTAATAAAAATCAGCAGTTGGGACAGCCTTTTGAAACCAGGGGAGCACCCCACGGGCTCTGTGCTGGCGGCCCCAGAAACTCGATTCACTCCAGAGTGGAACTGAACAGCTCCAGCGGGGGGAAAGGCGACCGCAGTGCACTGACTGACAGCAAACAAAAAGACCAAAGCGAGCCAGCCAGGAGTCGAACCTAGAATCTTCTGATCCGTAGTCAGACACGTTATCCATTGCGCCACTGGCCCTGTCTGATTAGTTTGTCATCGTTAGCTTGTTGCTTGTAATAAGGACACGGTGTCGATAGGATGCTCTCACAGAGCATGGGACAGTCCCTCCCTAGAAGAACTGTGATCCATGGTCTGAGACTTTCTCCTCGCCAGGAGGAGGTTACAAGCATTAGATTTATTTTTGACAGAGCAGCTGCAGCATACTTGCGTGGAGGCCCACAGCTAGGCTTGAGGGCAAAATTCTGCCAAACCAGGCAAAAAGACCAAAGCAAGCCAGGGGCAAGTTTCTTCCGGCCCTTCCCCGATGGTCTAGTGGTTAGGATTCGGCGCTCTCACCGGCACGGCCCTGTTTTGATTCCCGGTCAGGGAACTTCCTTCTCACCTCTATGGTGAACGTTGAGCTCTAGCGACAAACATATTTTCCAACTGCACAGGCATGAAACAGCTCTGAGCGCAAAAGACCTCCTTCAAGCCGGAGTCAAACCAGCAACCTAAGGATTACAAACTTCTCACCTACAGTCCTCCACTCTACCAACTGAGCTATTGAAGGCAAACAAGAGTCATCCACAAGCCCACCCCCTTAAGGTTGCTGCATTCCGACTGCTGGTCAAAAAGGGCAGAAGCAAAAACGCTCAAGCCTTCCCATATCAGGAGTCAAACCCCAGCCGCCTGGGTGCAAACCAGGAATCTTGACCGCCAGACCATATGGGAGGTGCCAGTCTTGGCACAAACTTCAGTTCTTTCTGATCATGCGCACTTCATAGCCCCTCTTTCGCAAGTACCACTCATACATTTACGCACTCTCTCATACACAGTCTGGTGATTCTGTTGAAGGTGTTTTACTCGCACCCTCTTAGCTTTTTGAAGGATGTTCCTGCAAAATGTAATGTCGTCTGTACCGAAAATAGCTGCAAATAAATACTTATGTGCCATAGTCCAGACCCCATCTGGAAAATGGCTTAATGCATGACGAGGTGGCCGAGTGGTTGACGTGATGGACTGCTAATCCGTTGTGCTTTGCATGTGTGAGTCGAATTCCAGCCTGGTCATTTGTTTAAGAGAGCCCAGTGTTTACGTGGAAGGTAACTTACTTGCACCCTCTTCGTACTTCGAAGCATGTTATGGCAAAATCAAGTGTCATCTTACCGAAAACAGTTGCAAAAACATACATGTACACATATGTGCCACAGTCCAGCCTCCATCAGGAAAGTGGCAACATATGTGACGAGGTGGCCGAGTGGTTAAAGTGATGGTCTGCTAATCCATTGTTCTCTGCACGAGTGGGTTTGAATCCCATCCTCGTCGCTCACATGCTTTGGTATTTGAGAGAGCCTGGTGATTCTGTGTAGGGTGTTTTACTCGCAACCTCTTAGCGTTTTGAAGGATGTTCCTGCAAAATGTAATGTCGTCTGTACCGAAAATAGCTGCAAATACATACTTATGTGCCATAGTCCAGCCCCCATCTGGAAAGTGACTAAATGCATGATGAGGTGGCCGAGTGGTTGAGGCGATGGACTGCTAATCCATTGTTCTCTGGATGCATGGGTTCGAATCCCATCCTTGTCGTTCATTTAAGAGAGCCCGGTGCTTCCGGGGAAGTTATCTTGCTCACTCCATCTTCGTGCTTCGAAGCATGTTATGGCAAAATTGAAAGTCATCTTACCGAACATAATTGCAGAAACAAACACATACAAATATGTGCCGCAGTCCAGCCTCCATCAAAGAAGTAGGCGCATACGTGATGAGGTGGCCGAGTAGGTAAGGTGATGCACTTCCAATCCATTGTGCACTGCATGTGTGGATTTGAATCCCATCCTCGTCGCTCATTCGCTCTGGTGTTTGAGAGAGCTTCCGTGGAAGGTGTTTTACTCGCACCCTCTTAGCGTTTTGAAGGATGTTATGGTAAAAGTTAATCCAGCCTCCGGCAGGGATGGACTGCTAATCCACTGTGCTCCGCCTGTGTGGGTTCAAATCCCCTTCTCATCGTTCAATTGCTTTAGTGTTTTAGAGAGCCTGGTGCTTCCATGGAAGGTTTCTTACACGCACTCTGCCTGCATTCTGAAGAATGTTATGGTTCAGGTTAATCCAGCCTGCTGCATGTTTAGGAGCTCAACAAAAGTTGCAACATGTTAAAGAAACAGAAGCACAGCCATCCTTTTCAACAGAACATTAAGCCTACTAAGAGGCTGACAAAAATTGCCAGAGCTGACTGTATTTCAAGTCATCTCAGCGAGGTATTGGGTAAAGTTTTCAACCAGCAATGATCACGCCTCGGATAGACCTCATAGGCTACGATATTGCCTCTGCGAAAGAAAAGCTATAACAGCTATGAACTCTTCTGTCTACCAATCTGGACATGCAACGACAAGGTGGCATCAAACTTTAAACTGCCAGCAATCAGCATTCTGACACCAATGAGTGCATGCTGTGTCAGCAGAACAGGTTATTGATTTGTCCAAAAATAATTACTTATACATTGTATACAAGGAGTCACAACGCTGAACGGCAGAGAAAAGGGTTGAGATTGGGATGTATTTATTGGGCTGTACAGGGATTGGGGTAAGGTAATGAAGAATGCAAGGGCACTGAAACCATATTTTGACAGAAATCCAAGGTCAGCTATGCTGCCGTTTTTAGACTCAGGCATTCTGTCTAGTTTCTCTCCAACAAAACTAGAAGAAACATGTTGCAGTTAATGTTGAACAATAAAGCCTGGTTTATACTTCTGTGTCAAGTGATTAGCGTGATCCACAGCGCAAGCCTTGTGCGTAGCCATGCACTTATGCTTTTGCGCACTGTTTCTGTTGCTCTGCAATACACTTCCGAAACGCTAGCTGGCAATAGGTGTTTATGTTTCTCTGTGTTGAGTTTCTTCGCTGGTGTTTTGTTTTTTTCTGAACGCTTCCTTAATGTGCAAGTGGCTCAAATTCGCTCATTTTGACGCAGGAACCAGTGAACGTGCAACAACTTTAATTAAAAGGTAAACACAAAACAACAGTCTCAATCCGGAGCTCCTTCATGGGACTCCACACTTGTAAGTGGCTCTCACCTCCGCCCACACTCGTCAGCGCTACCAAGCCGACCAATCTGAGAGCTTAAAGGATGTTTATGGCAAAATTGTATGTAATATTTAGAGAAAATAGCTGCAAAAACATACGTATATGCCATAGTCCAGCCTCCATTAGGAGAGCACTTATACGCACGGTGAGGTGGCTGAGTGAATAAGGCGATGGACTGCTATTCTGTTGTGCTTTGCGTGTGTGAGTCAAATTCCTTCCTGGTCATTTGTTTAAGAGAGCCCGGTGTTTACGTGGAAGGTAACTTACTTGCACCCTCTTCATGCTAGGAAGCATGTTATGGCAAAATTGAGTGTCATCTTACTGAAAATAGTTGCAAAAACATACATGAACACATATGTGCCACAGTCCAGCCTCCATCAGCTGCTAATCCATTGTGCTCTGCCTGCGTGGGTCCGAATCCCATTCTTGTCGTTCAAATGCTCTGGCATTTGAGAGATCCTGGTGATTCTGTGGAATGTGTTTTACTCGCACCCTCTTAGCGTTTTGAAGGATGTTCCTGCAAAATGTAATGTCGTCTGTACCGAAAATAGCTGCAAATACATATTTATGTGCCATAGTCCAGCCCTCATCTGGAAAGTGGTTAAATGCATGATGAGGTGGCCGAGTGGTTGAGGCGATGGACTGCTAATCCATTGTTCTCTAAATGCATGGGTTCGAATCCCATCCTTGTCGTTCATTTAAGAGAGCCCGGTGCTTCCGGGGAAGTTATCTTACTCACACCATCTTCGTACCTCGAAGCATGTTATGGCAAAATTGAAAGTCATCTAACCGAACTTAGTGTTATAGAACAGAGCGTTGAAGCTGGCTTCTGCAGATGTAACTGCAAACTATCTTCAGTAAACTTTAT